>NC_084638.1:23721474-23946474 GCF_033978795.1 Nerophis ophidion | reverse complement strand
AGTTAAAAAAAAACGCGATTGCATTGAGACGGATTCTGATGTTTTTAAGAGGCATTTTCTCGGATAATTCTGGGAAAGCCCTTATCTTTCTATTGTGTTGCTAGTGTTTTAGTGAGTTTAACCGTACCTGATAGTCGGAGGGTTTGTCGCACGGGCCCCGGGTGTTGACCCCGCAGTGTCTCAGCGAAGTCGATGGCAGCTTTATGGGCGGCACAAGCTCAGCTTTTATCCGGTTAGAAGCAACTTTTTAACCACAATATTCTCACCGAAACCTGCTGGTTGACATTCGGTTAGGATCCATGTCCGGCTCTGATCCATAGTAAAGTTTCACCTCCGTGAATTTTAACAAGGAAACACCGTGTGTTTGTGTGGCTAAAGGCTAAATCTTCCCAACTCCGTCTTTCTACTTTGACTTCTCCAATATTAATTGAACAAATTGCAAAAGATTCAGCAACACAGATGTCCAAAATACTGTGTAATTATGCCGTTAAAGCAGACGACTTTTAGCTGTGTGTGTGTGCAGCGCTCATATTGCTAACAGCCTGTGACGTCACACGTGCACTCATCATTACACGACGTTTTCATGAAAAAAACTCCCGGGAAATATAAAATTGCAATTTAGTAAACTAAAAAATGCCGTATATGTCAATATTTCATCATTTTATATATATAAACTATCAGACTGCGTGGTGGGCAGTAGTGGCTTTCTGTAGGCCTTAAATCTCATCAATACCACAGAAAAGGCAAACTGTCATTTTCCGGACAAGATAAAATCTTAAATGTCAAACACGTAACCACAAAGATAAAGTGTTTGTCTTATCTGCTGTGGACAGACGATGCCAACAAATGCAGGTTTAGCAAGCACTGCGTGCTCCGCGACTGAAAATCCATTTTTGGCAGGCAACCACATTTTGGCACAACACCGGTGGCTCGTTTTCTCGCGAGATCTGACAACATCGCGTGTGAAAGAAAAAAAACAAGATGGCGTTCCATCCGTCCGCCGTAAAACCATAACAATAAGACAAATTGCGTTTGAAGCAGAATGCATGTGCTCACATATGATGTTTAATAGAGTAAACATCGTTAATAATTATCTGTATTCCGATACATTGGCTTGAGCGCACTTTGAAGCTCCTCATGTTAGCTTAGCATGCTAGTTAGCTTAGCTCGTAGCTGCTAACCAAGACACGCGGAAGTCATCAACACATCGCTAAGTAGCGATCATGTCTGAGTGTAAGTGTTGTGATTGTTGTGAAAATGTGCGAAAGAACGATAGCAGACTACGAGGATGAAGAACTTTCTCCAACAAAAGAGAAGGAGCGACAACATCAACTACTGGACATTGTTGTCAACAAACATCACGTTGTGTTACACAGAACAGGTTTGTTTACTTCTTACTCTAATTATACAACATTTGAAACGAGACAGTTTCAGTAAAAACAATATTTATGAGATGTTGATGTTCCTCTCAGTTTGTAACATTGTGTTTCAACATCCTTCCGTTTCTACCGCTTGTCCCTCGCGTAGTTTCATGGCTAATTTCACCTCCTGATTCTGACCTGCATTCATCAATAAGTAATAATAATAGTAATATCGGATTAGATTTATATTGCGCTTTTCTATTGTTAGATACTCAAAGCTAGGCTGACCATATTCTGAAATCTCAAAAAGAGCACGCCAAGGCCGGGAGTAGGTGAAAATTTGCCAATGATACTCGAACTTGCTTTATAAATAATATATTTATTTAAATAAAGCATTTTTTCCTCCTCTGTTGACTGCTGTGTTGGCGCTAGGGATTTTTAAAATGGGGTCCCAGGTACCCCATCAAGTCATGAAAATGGGGTCCCACAGTAAATTCTGGGGGTCCCACTTTTTTGTAAGCGTTTTGAAGACAAATGATAAACGTATTCATTATTCTGTTGTATCTCACATTCTATATTGTGTTTTGGAAAAAGGTTGTCATAAACGTTACTTAATTCATTTAAAAAAACAATAAAAATAAAAAACAATTGTGTATACATATGTAAATGTATTCAGTTATAAACATTCATTCACTTTCTTCTTTCCTTCATGGATCTAAACTTTACCGCTGCTGGTAGTTTTTTCTATGTTTTTATTTAATAAGTTGTAGGTGTATTTATTTCAGTATAAAAGTGTAAAAAGTGTTTTGCTTGGGTCATGAAATGTTAATAATGGTGTGCCAGGACATACATACATTTTATATTTAACGCTTAAATCTCTGGAGTCTTACACTCACCTTAGTGTTCACCAAGAAGTCTATTTCCTTTTCTGGAACTGGAACCAACACTTCCTGTCAATAGCGTCACTTCCCTAACTTCCCCGGAGGTCCCGCCCCCCCCAACCAAAGCCATTGGCTAACACCCCGTAGCCAGCCGCTACAATATTTACAGCTAGTGTGATGTTATGAGCCGGGGAATAAAAGGACTACACTACCCAGCATGCAACAGGAGTGACGAGCATGGTGGTAGCCCTGTAAAGGGGGGTAATGTTGGATGTGTGTGTGTGGGGGGGGGGGGGGGGTAGGTTTGGTTGGTATCAGCACTTCAGTCATTAACAATTGCATCATCTGAGAAATGGACGTTGAAACAGTGTAGGTCTGACTTGGTAGGATATGTACAGCAAGTAGTGGACATAGAGAGATCAGAAAGCATGACAAGTATATACATTTGATTATCTACATTTGATTATTTACAATCCGGGGAGGTGGGATGTGGAGGGTGTTAGTTTAGGGTTGATGTTGCCTGGAGGTGTTATTTTAGTGCACTTTTGAAGGAGGATAGAGATGCACTTTCTTTTACACCTGTTGGGATTGCATTCCATATTGATGTGGCATAGAAGGAGAATGAGTTAAGACTTTTGTTGGATCGGAATCTGGGTTTAACGTGGTTTGTGGAGCCCAGCCATCAATGGATGTGGATAGATCGGGCCGTTTTGGACTGAAAGATGCGTGTACGTTGGACCACCTCGCTAGCACTGGAATACTTCGCCGGCTACATCCAGCGGCCTTTGACGCAGCGAAGTATAGTACCAGCGGGGACCGTCCACGGAAGTCACGCAAGCGGTGTGATCGGAAACAGAAACGCGGATGCCGAGCGGGGTTAACAACAAAGCAAAAGGCTAATCCCCACAGAACACCGCTTCCTTCCATCCTGAAGCTGGATTTAAATGGAAGACGCGAGCCAGCTAGTCTGGGTGAGGAGTCACAACAAATGTTTTCTGCTATGACTGTGTCAGGGTTGGACATGCGTTTCACTGAGGTGGCCAATTATGACGCGTTCAGTTTATCGCAGCACCAAGCAAACAATCGGAAAATTCCCACCATATCAATTCCTAGATATGGTCCTAATTATTTTAAGTGCACTACGCATAATAAACGCAACTTTATGAATATTGCTACTACAAATAATTTGATCAAAAACTCCTTAAAATAGCCCACTACCTATAATATGGGCTTTTTAAACATACTGTCATTGTCTCCCAAAACGTTATTAGTTAATGATGTCATTAGAGACAACAATCTTAACGTCATCGTTCTCAGCGAAACCTGGCTTAAACCAGACGATTTTTCTGCGCTAAATGAGGCATCGCCTCCTAACTATACAAATGCGCATATTGCCCATCCCCTTAAAAGGGGTGGAGGGGTCGCACTAATATACAACAAAAACTTTAACCTTAGTACCAACCTAAATAATAAATATAAATCGTTTGAGGTGCTTACTATGAGGTCTGTCACACTGCTGCCTCTATACCTGGCTGTTATCTACCGCCCCCCAGGGCCCTATTCGGACTTTATCAATGAATTCTCAAGAGTTTGTTGCTGATCACGCACGCCGATAATATAATTATAATGGGGGACTTTTAATAGCCATATGAATACCCCATCGGACCCACCGTGCGTGGCGCTCCAGACTATAATGGATAGCTGTGGTCTTACACAAATAATAAATGAACCCACGCATCGCAACATTAATACCATAGACCTAGTGCTTGTCAGGGGTATCACCGTTTCCAAAGTTACGATTGTCCCGTATACTAAAATAATGTCCGATCATTACCTTATAAAATTCGAGGTTCAGACTTATGTTCGGCAAACTAATAATAATAATAACTGCTATAGCAGCCGCAACATTAATACGGCCACAACGACAACTCTTGCTGACCTACTGCCCTCGGTAATGGCACCATTCCCAAAGTATGTGGGCTCTATTGATAACCTCACTAACAACTTTAACTACGCCCTGCACGAAACCATTGGTAGTATAGCACCGCTGAAGTTAAAAAAGGCGTACCCCATGGTTTACAGAAGAAACTAGAACTCAGAAATTATCATGTTGAAAGCTGGAACGCAAATGGCGCGCGACTAAACAAACGCAAATGTGTCGTATCAGTTCGGATTTGCCAACAGACAATGAAGATGACTATTTTTGGATAAATGAGGATTCACAACTTTATGTTTTTGAAGCTGAATATATGGAGGATGATCTACTGCTCCAGAAGCGGACGAAGAAGAGGGCCAAACATTGGAGCAGACAGAAGCCGAGAGACGCTGCAAGTGTGGTTCTTGGAGCAAAGCTATTTTGACATAAATGATGCGCTTACCGAGTCAACTTGAAAAAATGTCCCCGACCAGCTGTGAGTCACTTTCATATTGATCATGATTCTAGCAGCACGTCAGGTGAGTTATAGTTGGGTGTGTATTACAAACTCAAACGCAATCCGGGTGCTGACGTAGAAGCTAGCTTCTACTCAGTGGCCTTGTGGTTAGAGTGTCTGCCCTGAGATCGGTAAGTTGTGAGTTCAAACCTTAGACCAAAGACTATAAAAATAAGACCCATTACCTCCCTGCTTGGCATTCAGCATCAAGGGTTGGAATTGGGGGTTAAATCACCAAAAATGATTCCCGGGTGCGGTACCGCTGCTGCCCACTGCTCCCCTCACCTCCCACGGGGTGATCAAGGGGGTGGGTCAAATGCAGAGGACAAATTTCACCACACCTAGTGTGTGTGTGACAATCATTGGTACTTTAGTCCGCTTTTACGGCTAACACTGAAGCCTAACTATGTGTTACTACGATCGAGAAAGAGTTCCTCAGTGTTGGCTCTTATAACAACAATGTTACTACAGCTTGGTTATTATACAGGTTACGGAACGGAAAGGAGAGGAAGTGTTGTTGGCAGCTTTTGAATGCAAAGTGATTTATAGGTAGAATTGATTGCTCCCATTAGCTGCATTGTTCGCCACCAAGAACGAGAGGATTTTTTACATGTTGAAATACAAACAATTAAAAACCTTTTGTCTTTTTGCCTCATAAGTATTTTATTCAATTGGCAAAATTCCCCCCAAAAAGTGCAGTTCCTCTTTAAACGCTGTACACCCAAACGTAGATAATGAGCTCCAAAGCAAACGGAGGGATCCAAAACCAGGCTTCTGACTCAAAGACAGATGTCAACGACAGAGGCCTTTCAAAAACCTCACCAATATCCAGGTAGCATTTTCTACAAGTGAATGTTATCCACAGCATTAAATATTTTATTTTTTTTCAAAATGTAATCGGTGGTCAGCGACATAAATAAAGTACATCTTAATTTTTTTTACTGGAACTCATAAATATACACTTACTGTATATCGGGTCGGCAACCTGCGGCTCTTTGGTAACTCTGATGCGGCTCAGCTGCACAATTGCCGACCCCCAGATTGTTGCGGGAGATTCCGGAATTCAATGCCTCTCCCGGACATCACCCGGAGTCAACGTTCTCCGATTTTCACTTGGACTACAATATTAATAGCGTGCCGTGATGATATTACTCTTAAAGGGGAATATTATCACAATTTCAAAAGGGTTAAAAACAATAAAAATCAGTTCCCAGTGGCTTGTTGTATTTTTTGAAGTTTTTTTCTAAATTTTACTGGTCCCGGAATATCCCTAAATAAAGCTTTAAAAGTGCCTTATTTTCGCTATCTTCGAAACCACTATCCATTTCCCTGTGACGTCATACAGTGCTGCCAATGTAAACAAACAATGGCGAATACCACAGCAAGATGTAGCGACATTAGCTCGGATTCAGACTCAGATTTCAGCGATTTAAGCGATTTAACAGATTACGCATGTATTGAAACGGATGGTTGGAGTATGAAAGTATTGAAGAAGAAACTGAAGCTATTGAGCACATAGCTATTGACGCTATTTATAGCCATAGCATGGCCGAATAGCTGCGTTAGCATCGCCGGTAAAATGTGCGGAAAAAACGATCAGGACTTTCGCATCTTTTGACACTGGAGCAACTTAAATCCTTCGATTGGTGTTTTTTTCGCATTAAATGTGGGTGGAAGGAAACGTAATATGGTTGCAAATGCATCTGCAGGTTATCCATACATCTCTGTGCCATGTCTGCTTTAGCACCGCCGGTAAATAGTATGTTAGCATCGATTAGCATAGCATGTTAGCATCGATTAGCTGGCAGTCAACATCAACAAAACTCACCTTTGTGATTTCGTTGACTATCGTTGCAAATGCATCTGCAGGTTATCCATACATCTCTGTGCCATGTCTGCCTTAGCATCGCCGGTCAAATGTGGAGACACTTTGGCACATTCAATGGGGGTCTGGCGGCAGACACTTTCGCATCTTCGGGCCAGTGGTGCAACTTGAATCCCTCCCTGTTAGTGTTGTTACACCTTCCGACAACACACCGACGAGGCATGATGTCTCCAAGGTTCCAAAAAATAGTAAAAAAAACGGAAAATAACAGAGCTGGGACCCGGTGTTTGTAATGTGTTGAAAATGAAAATGGCGGGTGTGTTACCTCGGCGACGTCACATTCTGACGTCATCGCCTCCAGCGCGATAAACAGAAATACGTTTAATTCGCCAAAATTCTCCCATTTAAAGTTCGGAAATCGGTTAAAAAAATATATGGTCTTTTCTCTGCACCATCAAGGTATATATTGACGCTTACATAGGTCTGGTGATAATGTTCCCCTTTAACGTCCTCTTGAACGTCATGGCGCCCGCCATTCACGGAATGCTATTTGCGTCCTCTTGAACGTCATCACGCCCGCCATTCACAGAATGCTATTTGCGTGCCGACCGGACACATGCATTTCGCTGCTTCTATCGGCACATGTATGAGATTGCAAGGCATACTGGGTGACACGGAGTACACTGACGGTTGTGATATAAACAACTTTAACACTCCTACTAATATGTTGCCACATTGTGAACCCACACAAAAGAAGAATGACAAACACATTTTGGGAGAAAATCCTCACAGTAACACAACATAAACGCAACACAACAAATACCCAGAATCCTTTGCATCCATGAGACTTCCTGACTATGTTATACACCCCGCAAGCACCAAACACCCACCCTGCGTGGTTGAGGTGGGTGGGGTTTGGTGCTCGCGGGGTGTATATGAAGATTTCCAACTTCCTTTAAATGTGAAGTATGAATATAGCAGAATATATAAACCCTTTCGTTCATCTGTTGAAGGAGAATTAGTATTCTTTTTTAGGCTCAAAGGGATAAGTTATAGATTTAATTATGTCAATTATTTCTGTAATTTTAATGATTCACCAAAGCGATGGATATCACAAGGAAGCTTTAACCCAAATGGTCGCAAAGGACTTACATCCTTTCTCTGTGGCTGAACATGAGTTTTTTAAAGAATTTTTGGAAATTAATAAAAAATATATTAGCAAATATTATTTTCTTATTCGATTTAAATCATCGCCTCTGTTTTAGTAGTATGATAACTAGATCTGATAGCTCAGTTACACCTCATGTTATTCTATTCTGTGTTGTATGTGTTTTATGTTGCACGTTTGCACCAAGAAAAAAATCCTAGTTTGTGAACCCGTTCTCAAACAATGGCAATAAAAACTATTCTGATTCTGAATCTAAAGACAAAAATACAAAATCATTCAACGATTTGGCTTTTTCAAGTAAAAAGTATCGGTATCAGCAATATTATCCCTGTAATTAATGACTTGGTATCGGATCGATACCAACATTTGCAGTATTGCCCACCCCAATCAACGCTGGCTCGTACTTATAAAGACTTTTCAAATTGTCCACCCTCAATTTTCCAAGTAATGAAGTAATTTTAGTGGCTGGGACAAAAGGAAGTATTTCCCGTTTATATTGGACAACAGACAAAAGAACACAAATAATGTTGTGTTAACAGTGTCGGTCAAAAAGTGTTTCTATTCTCTCCTAATCTTGTTTACTCATTTACCCAACAGAACTCCAGCAGCTGCCCCACATTAAAGAGGAAGAGGAGTATCCACGGCCCCCACACATTAAAGAGGAAGAGGAGGAATGTCGGATCACTCAGGAGGGAGAGTGTCTTGTAGGGCAGGAGGAGGCTGATCTCAGCAAGTTTCCACTGACTGTTGTCTCTGTGAAGACTGAAGAGCATGAAGACAAACCACCTGAGTCCTCACAGCTTCATCACAGTCCAAGTAAGCACAACATCCACATATCATTTTATTCTCAGGGCATTCAATCCATCACAACTGGATTGCTCGCTTTGTCTTAGAAGACATTAGTCCTCTAATCCAAGTAGGCTTCATCAGTTCATGCTCATAGACTTAAGGTCTTAAATCTAATCGTTTCAGTTTGAGGCCTTAAATGATATTAAAAGCTCATTAAAATGCTGCTGCATTACTAATGATTAATGTAACTATAGCTGAAAAAGTAGTAGAATTGCAATAGGGGAGACTATTCATCCCTAAACACCATGGAGTTCATGTAAGCTTTATGATGCAGTTACATTATTATACAAACTATCAGAGACATCTTCAGGAAACTCTTCATTTAACATGTCATTTTTTGCTGCTTCAACACAGCTGCTTCAACACAGAAAAAGGTAATGTGAAATAACCCTGTTGTTAATTGTAGGTCAATAATGCTTGTCTTTCCCTCAGAAAGACAGGGCTTTGCTGTCCGTTTCATGTGGGACACACACACAAACACACACGCACACACACCGCACAGTGAGCTAACTTTACTTTAGTGAATGTGTTGAAATCTAAGAATCAATACCTGCAGATATTAGAAAAAATACTTTGACTCACAAAATGACACAAATTACGCATTTTACTCTGTTCCCTATTTATATTTTATGTACCACCTAATATTTGACATGTCCGAGTTAAAATGTGTTTTGTTTGTCTTCTGCAGACATCCAACAGCTGATTGGACATCAAGAAGAACGTGTTCCTCAACTGCAGGGGGGGAGCTTCACTTTAAAGCAGGAGAGTCCACAGCGCCCCCATTTTAAGGAGGAAGATGAGGAGCCACAGCCCTCTTGTATTAAAGAGGAAGATGAGGAGCTACAACCTCATGTTGAAAAGGACGACAAGGAGCCACAACCCCCTTTTGTTAAAGTGGAAGAGGAGGAAGTTTGGACCTTTCAGGAAGAGGCTGATCTCACCAAGTTTCCACTGACTGTTTTCTCCGAGAAGACTGAAGACCATGAAGAAAAACCACCTGAGTCCTCACAGCTTCATCACAGTCCAGGTGACGAAAACAGAAGGGAGGAGCTTCCAAGCAGCAGCTCAACACAACACATGACAACAGAAGCTGATGGAGACCACTGTGGAGGATCACAAGCAGACAAGCTCTTAGCTCCACTATCAGATAGTGAGGAGACGTCATCACAGGTTGATGTTAATATGGAATCGCACATTAGAACACAAACAGGAGAAAAACCTTTCAGTTGTTCAGTTTGTGGTAAAAAATTCTCTCTCACCAGTAATATGAAATCCCACATGAGAACGCACACAGGAGAAAAACCGTTCAGTTGTACAGTTTGTGGGAAACGATTCTCTGACAGAAGTAACATTCTAACACACATGAGAACACACACTGGAGAAAAACCTTTCAAATGTACAGTTTGTGGTAAAAGGTTCTATGACAGGAGTAATATTCAAACACACATGAGAACTCACACAGGAGAAAAACCTTTCAGCTGTTCAGCGTGCGCCAAAAGATTTTCTGTCAATAGTAGCATGCAAAGACACATGAGAACACACACAGGAGAAAAACCTCACAGTTGTTCAGTGTGCACCAAAAGATTCTGCGACAAACGTAGCATGCATAGACACATGAGAACGCACACAGGAGAAAAACCTTTCAGCTGTTCGGTGTGCGCTAAAAAATTCTCCGTCCATAGTAACATGCAAAGACACATGAAAACGCACACCGGAGAATAACTTTTTATTATTTTTTTTATTTTTAGAACTTAATTATGAATAGTGACTAAAGGTTTTTTGAAGGGCTTCTCTAAAGTCTGGACTCTGGTCCAGATTAGCCAGTCAGGACCCAACCAGTTCACCTTATTTTAGGAATTATAAATCGTTGTCTGCTTCCCACAAAGTACGAGTTGAAAATAAATCAACAAATGTTTATTCAGTGTTAAATACATTGTTTTTAGAAATGAGTCACAGTGATTTGCAACTTGTCCAACGTTTTATTGTTCAAACAAAAAATATAATAAATACAAATTATATTGAATAAAAAACATCCAATAAAACAGGCCAAGAGAGGCAAATAACTATTTGCAGCCAGTATTGGTAGAGTATATAAACATTGATAGCTCATGATAGCTATTTAAATCACTATTATTTGCTATCAACACACAAAACTAATGCGCATGTACATCTTATGTGCTATGCGTACGTCCTCAAAGGAGAACTGTACTTTTTTTTGGGAATTCACCCTATTGTTCAAAATCATGAGCGACAAGAATAAATGTCCTTTAAAAAAATGTATACATTTTACAGATAGCAAAATTTTTATTTGGCAATAAGAGTCAATGTTGTAGCCTTCAAAGCCTCTAAAACAACTTTAAAAGCCTCTACCAACGTTCTGTATACACACTGTCTGCAAGTATATACATAATGTAGTAACAGGCACCTCCATAACAATATTCAATATGTACATTATTTACCATATTTTGCTCATTTTAATCAGGCAGCACGGTGGGTACAGGGTTTAGTGCATGTGCCTTACAATACGAAGGTTCTGAGTAGTCCTGAGTTCAATCCCGGGCTCGGGATCTTTCTGTGTGGAGTTTGCATGTTCTCCCCGTGACTGTGTGTGTTCCCTCGGGGTACTCCGGCTTCCTCCCACCTCCAAAAACATGCACCTGGGGATAAATTGATTGGCAACACTAAATTGGCCCTAGTGTGTGAATGTGAGTGCAAATGTTGTCTGTCTATATGTATTGGCCCTGTGATGAGGTGGCGACTTGTCCAGGGCGTACTCCGCCTTACGCCCGAATGCAACGGAGATAGGCTCCAGCACCCCCTGCGACCCCAAAAGGGACAAGCGGTAGAAAATGGATGGGTGGATGAATGGTCATTTTAATCAATTGCTCGATTTATTTTCGTTTCCACAGCAGCGCACATATGACTTCCGGCAACAAACTTCCTGAAACAAACGCGAGTGTATTCTAATCACGGCAATCTTGGCAACAGACTACGAATATGACTCTTTTTGGACAAATGAGCAAACACAACCTTTTTGTAGCTGAATATACGGAGGATGAACTGCTGCTTATAAAAGTGAGCGCGAAGAAGAGGGAGTGAGGTCCGTGCGACTTATTCATGTTGCAAATCTACAACTTTCCGCCAAGCTATGCCAAATTAAGGGAGTGCTTACCCAAATCAACTGGAAATGTCCCTGGCCAGCCTGACATAAAGGACAACAGTCCATTGGTGGAGTGGTTAAGATGACTCTGCGGTAAAAAAGTATGTATTTTTAGGTGAAACAGAAACTAAGAGAGTTAAAAGGATTCTTGCATCTGTTGAAAGGGAGACAAAGTAAACTGTTTCAGTTTGTTTACTTTGCTTAAAAGGTACACATGTTCAATGCTGACGTACACAATGTATCCTAATGTGCCATTTTGCTCATTAGCTCTTATGTTGGTCATTGGACCCACGGTTGTCAGATGTAAATAAAAGACCATTTGACCATCATTTCCTTACCTTCATTTCACCTGAGCTGCTACAAAATGACCCCAAGTTGAGAGATGGACTTGTTGAACCGGGCCGGATCAATACTTTGTATTTTTTGTTTGAATAGTTGACCTGTTTGTGCATAGCTTTCCCTATGCTTCCGGTGCACTTCCCAGCTGCACTACAGCTTTGGCTTTTTCATAGGACACAAGTGTGATAGCAGTGGACGAAGAACAAAGCGAGGAGAACACCCGCCATGGACTTGGTCAGACCATGAGAGAAACAGAAGACCTCCAGCACATTTCAAATATTTTTTTTATACTGGGTGTACCAGAAGTCTTGGGCACATTTCTAGTCCTTGTATCTGCCTAACGATGAAACTGGTAACGTTCTATCACTGAATTCATAAAGTTTTTTGTAATGCTAATTACATAGCGTTCACTCAACCAGAAAAGGCGTTTGCGTCCTTGAATTTTTAAAACACAATGCTGGAACGCGTTTGGCAAGAATTGGACTATTGACTTGCATGATGTGTGACCAGCGGTGCTCACATTGAACATCTTGCAAGCTTTCAAATGCGTTTTTAAATCTTGGAGAGATTTTTAAGAATCATGGAGTGTTTTATCATTTTTATGCAGATGACTGCCAAATTTATCAATCATCAATCAATGTTTATTTATATAGCCCTAAATCACAAATGTCTCAAAGGACTGTACAAACCATTACGACTACGACATCCTCGGAAGAACCCACAAAAGGGCAAGGAAAACTCACACCCAGTGGAACGCCAGTGACAATGCTGACTATGAGAAACCTTGGAGAGGACCTCAGATGTGGACAACCCCCCCCACTCTAGGGGACCGAAAGCAATGGATGTCAAGCGGGTCTAACATGATACTGTGAAAGTTCAATCCATAGTGGCTCCAACACAGCCGCGAGAGTTCAGTTCAAAGTGGATCCAAGACAGCAGCGAGAGTCCCGTCCACAGGAAACCATCCCAAGCGGAGGCGGATCAGCAGCCTAGAGATGTCCCCAACCGATACACAGGCGAGCGGTCCATCCTGGGTCCCGACTCTGGACAGCCAGCACTTCATCCATGGTCATCGGACCGGACCCCCTCCTCAAGGGAGGGGGGGACATAGGAGAAAAAAGAAAAGAAGCGGCAGATCAACTGGTCTAAAGAGGAGGTCTATTTAAAGACAATAGTATACAGATGAGTTTTAAGGTGAGACTTAATGCTTCTACTGAGGTAGCATCCCGAACTGTTACCGGGAGGGCATTCCAGAGTACTGGAGCCCGAAATGAAAAAGCTCTATAGCCCGCAGACTTTTTTGGGGCTTTGGGAATCACTAATAAGCCGGAGTCCTTTGAACGCAGATTTCTTGCCGGGACATATGGTACAATACAATCGGCAAGATAGGATGGAGCTAGACCGTGTAGTATTTTATACGTAAGTAGTAAAACCTTAAAGTCACATCTTAAGTGCACAGGAAGCCAGTGCAGGTGAGCCAGTACAGGCGTAATGTGATCAAACTTTCTTGTTCTTGTCAAAAGTCTAGCAGCCGCCTTTTGTACCAACTGTAATCTTTTAATGCTAGACATGGGGAGACCCGAAAATAATACGTTACAGTAATCGAGACGAGACGTAACAAACGCATGGATAATGCGTTTTTATTTGCCAATTTGAAAAGGACACGGCCCCCTGACACCCCTTCTTAACTGTCTATGCGACATCAAGGCTTGGTTAGCCCATAATTTTTTAATAATGAATGAGGGAAAAACGGAATTTTCAGTTTTTGGTCCGGCCCTCACTGACTTGGGACCATTGCAAAATGATGTGCGTCCCAAAGTCACCAGCCTTGGCGTCACTATAGACAGCCATTTTAAACTAGACAAACAAGTCAATGGTGTTTTAAAATCGTGTTTTTATCACCTTTCTTAAACCGTTTTTATCTTTTAACCTTTTTGAACAAGTCATGCATGCTTTTATTTGTAGCTGAATATACGGAGGATGAACTGCTGCTTATTAAAATTATCTTTAAGCTGGCATTAGCCAAAAAGCTCTCTCCCGGTTGCAGTTAGTCCAGAACGCGGCAGCACGACTTTTAAGAGGGGCCAGGAAACGCTGGCATGTAACCCCAATTCTTCAGAGTTTGCACTGGCTCCCTGTTCATTTTAGAATTGATTTTAAAACATTGCTGTTTGTTTTTAAATCTTTACATGGACTGGCACCTCAATATATCTCGGACCTTATCCAAATTTACACTCCTGCGCGCGCTCTGAGGTCCGAGAGTCAGCTCCGGCTCGTGGTGCCCAAGACCAGACTTAAGACCAGGGGAGACAGGGCCTTCTCTGTGGTCGGCCCTAAGCTCTGGAACACTCTGCCCCTCCATGTTCAAACTGCTTCCACAGTGGAGTGTTTTAAGTCTCGTCTTAATACCCACTTTTATTCTTTGGCTTTTAACACTACGTGAGTTGTGTGGTCCTCTGTTGTCCTCTGTGTTTATTTCTTTTTTAATATACTTTTTGATTTCTATTTTACTGTTTTAATTGATTTTGCCCTTTAAAACTATTTTTAATCATATTTATTTTTATATTGGTTTTATATTGATTTATTTTTTGTTTTTATTCAGTCATTGGTGGAGCATAATATTGTTTTTTGATATTGTTTTTAACATGGCTGTGCAGCACTTTAGAAACAATCCTGTTGTTTAAATGTGCTATATAAAAAAAAAAATGGATTGGATTGATAATAGTTTTCGAGATATTCAACGTCAAAATGTGCCCAAGACTTCTGGAACATGGTGTATAATGTGAATTGTGAATTATATTTATATAGCGCTTTTCTCTAGTGACTCAAAGCGCTTTACATAGTGAAACCCAATATCTAAGTTACATTTGAACCAGTGTGGGTGGCACCGGGAGCAGGTGGGTAAAGTGTCTTGCCCAAGGACACAACGGCAGTGACTAGGATGGCGGAAGCGGGAATCGAACCTGTAACCCTCAAGTTGCTGGCACGGCCACTTTACCAACCGAGCTATACCGCCATACAGGTTGAATAGTGTTCTTAAAGTCCAAGTGTGTGTAAATGCATTTTTTGTGATTCCTAGAGCCCAAAAAAAGTCTGCGGGCTATAGAGCGTTTTCCGTTCGGGCTCCAGTACTCCGGAATGCCCTCCCGGTAACAGTTCGAGATGCTACCTCAGTAGAAGCATTTAAGTCTCACCTTAAAACTCATCTGTATACTCTAGCCTTTAAATAGACCTCCTTTTTAGACCAGTTGATCTGCCGCTTCTTTTCTTTCTCCTATGTCCCCCCCTCCCTTGCGGAGGGGGTCCGGTCCAATGACCATGGATGAAGTACTGGTTGTCCAGAGTCGAGACCCAGGATGGACCGCTCGTCGGGACCCAGGATGGACCGCTCGCCTGTATCGGTTGGGGACATCTCTACGCTGCTGATCCGCCTCCGCTTGAGATGGTCTCCTGTGGACGGGACTCTCGCTGCTGTCTTGGATCCGCTTGAACTGAACTCTCGCGGCTGTGTTGGAGCCACTATGGATTGAACTTTCACAGTATCATGTTAGACCCGCTCGACATCCATTGCTTTCGGTCCCCTAGAGGGGGGGGGGGTTGCCCACATCTGAGGTCCTCTCCAAGGTTTCTCATAGTCAGCATTGTCACTGGCGTCCCACTGGATGTGAATTCTCCCAGCCCACTGGGTGTGAGTTTTCCTTGCCCTTTTGTGGGTTCTTCCGAGGATGTTGTAGTCGTAGTGATTTGTGCAGTCCTTTGAGACATTTGTGATTTGGGGCTATATAAATAAACATTGATTGATTGATGTAACACTGGAATGTGTGGGAATTGTGCCTCTGTTGTGTTAGTGTGTAAACCAAGGTATTGTTTTGACCAGTGGCGAGCCGTGCGTTTCCCACCTAGGCCTTCAGTGATGTCCGACTTCAAAGATTACTTCCCAAAATACCACAATTGAGGTCACCACATGACCCATGCTGGAGAAATACTATACAGAAACACACTTACGCCCAACTTAGCATTGAAGCACATCAACGGTGTACAAAAGTGGTTATTTTCTGGGCCATTTAAAAATCAATTAACCCACATCAGCAATTAAAACATATCTTATGTGGTACTGTCAAGATTAAAATTGCAAAAAATATATTCAAGTGAAAAATATAACAAATTTTAACTCACAATTTGTAGCACCTGTTAGACACCGTATAAGACAGTGGTAGCTCTCGTCAGCTCATTTGAATGGAATTAGCTGAACTGGCTTCCAGGGTTGGCCAACATCGTCTCACAATTTGTAGTTTCTCTTTAAAGGGGAACATTATCACAATTTCACAAGGGTTAAAAACAGTAAAAATCAGTTCCCAGTGGCTTGTTGTATTTTTTGAAGTTTTTTCCAAAATATTACCGGTCCCCGAATATCCCTAAAAAAAAGCTAAAAAGTGCTTGATTTTCGCTATTTGCGATGCGACTATCCATTTCCCTGTGACGTCATACAGTGCTGCCAATGTAAACAAACAACGGCGAATACCACAGCAAGATATAGCGACATTAGCTCGGATTCAGACTCGGATTTCAGCGACTTAAGCGATTCAACAGATTACGTATGTATTGAAACGGATGGTTGGAGTATGAAAGTATTGAAGAAGAAACTGAAACTATTGAGCGAATAGCTATTGACGCTATTCATAGCCATAGCATGGCCGAATAGCCGCGTTAGCATCGCCGGTAAAATGTGCGGACCAAACGATCAGGACTTTCGCATCTCGTGACACTGGAGCAACTTAAATCCTTCGATTGGTAAGTGTTTTATTCGCATTAAATGTGGGTGGAAGGAAACATAATATAGTTGCAAATGCATCTGCAGGTTATCCATACATCTCTGTGCCATGTCTGCTTTAGCACCGCCGGTAAATAGCATGTTAGCATCGATTAGCGTAGCATGTTAGCAGC
The DNA here is from genome assembly GCF_033978795.1 of Nerophis ophidion. Taxonomy (NCBI): domain Eukaryota; kingdom Metazoa; phylum Chordata; class Actinopteri; order Syngnathiformes; family Syngnathidae; genus Nerophis; species Nerophis ophidion. Next base: position 23,929,515 of record NC_084638.1, on the reverse strand, counting down.
AATTAGCTGGCAGTCAACATCAACAAAACTGACCTTTGTGATTTAGTTGACTTTATAGTTGCAAATGCATCTGCAGGTTATCCATACATCTCTGTGCCATGTCTGCTTTAGCACCCCCGGTAAATAGCATGTTAGCGTCGATTAGCGTAGCATGTTAGCATCGATTAGCTGGCAGTCACGCCGCGACCAAATATGTCTGATTATCAATCAATCAATCAATGTTTACTTATATAGCCCTAAATCACTAGTGTCTCAAAGGGCTGCACAAACCACCACGACATCCTCGGTAGGCCCACATAAGGGCAAGGAAAACTCACACCCAGTGGGACGTCGGTGACAATGATGACTATGAGAACCTTAGAGAGGAGGAAAGCAATGGATGTCGGGCGGGTCTAACATGATACTGTGAAAGTTCAATCCACAATGGATCCAACACAGTCGCGAGAGTCCAGTCCAAAGCGGATCCAACACAGCAGCGAGAGTCCTGTTCACAGAGGAGCCAGCAGGAAACCATCCCAAGCGGAGGCGGATCAGCAGCGCAGAGATGTCCCCAGCCGATGCACAGGCAAGCAGTACATGGCCACCGGATCGGACCGGACCCCCTCCACAAGGGAGAGTGGGACATAGAAGAAAAAGAAAAGAAACGGCAGATCAACTGGTCTAAAAAGGGAGTCTATTTAAAGGCTAGACTATACAAATGAGTTTTAAGGTGAGACTTAAATGCTTCTACTGAGGTGGCATCTCGAACTGTTACCGGGAGGGCATTCCAGAGTACTGGAGCCCGAACGGAAAACGCTCTATAGCCCGCAGACTTTTTTGGGGCTTTGGGAATCACTAACAAGCCGGAGTCCTTTGAACGCAGATTTCTTGCCGGGACATATGGTACAATACAATCGGCAAGATAGGATGGAGCTAGACCGTGTAGTATTTTATACGTAAGTAGTAAAACCTTAAAGTCACATCTTAAGTGCACAGGAAGCCAGTGCAGGTGAGCCAGTACAGGCGTAATGTGATCAAACTTTCTTGTTCTTGTCAAAAGTCTAGCAGCCGCATTTTGTACCAACTGTAATCTTTTAATGCTAGACATGGGGAGACCCGAAAATAATACGTTACAGTAATCGAGACGAGACGTAACAAACGCATGGATAATGATCTCAGCGTCTTTAGTGGACAAAATGGAGCGAATTTTAGCGATATTACGGAGATGAAAGAAGGCCGTTTTAGTAACGCTTTTAATGTGTGCCTCAAAGGAGAGAGTTGGGTCGAAGATAATACCCAGATTCTTTACCGTGTCGCCTTGTTTAATTGTTTGGTTGTCAAATGTTAGAGTTGTATTATTAAATAGAGTTCGGTGTCTAGCAGGACCGATAATCAGCATTTCCGTTTTTTTGGCGTTGAGTTGCAAAAAGTTAGCGGACATCCATTGTTTAATTTCATTAAGACACGCCTCCAGCCGACTACAATCCGGCGTGTTGGTCAGCTTTAGGGGCATGTAGAGTTGGGTGTCATCAGCATAACAGTGAAAGCTAACACCGTATTTGCGTATGATGTCACCTAGCGGCAGCATGTAGATGCTGAAGAGTGCAGGGCCAAGGACCGAACCCTGGGGAATTCCACACGTTACCTTAACGTAGTCCGAGGTCACATTGTTATGGGAGACACACTGCATCCTATCAGTAAGATAAGAGTTAAACCAAGACAGGGCTAAGTCTGAAATACCAATTCGTGTTTTGATACGTTCTAATAAAATATTATGATCGACGGTATCGAAAGCAGCGCTAAGATCGAGGAGCAGCAACATAGATGACGCATCAGAATCCATCGTTAGCAATAGATCATTAGTCATTTTTGCAAGGGCTGTCTCCGTGGAGTGATTTGCCCTGAAACCGGATTGAAAGGTTTCACATAGATTGTTAGACGCTAAGTGTTCATTTAACTGCTCCGCAACAATTTTTTCAAGGATTTTTGAAATAAAGGGAAGGTGAGACACCGGTCGGTAGTTTACCATGAGGTCAGGATCGAGGTTAGGTCTTTTAAGAAGAGGATGAATAACCGCTTTTTTGAATGCTAGGGGAACAGTGCCCGAGAAGAGTGATAAGTTTATAATATTTAGCACTGATGGACCTAATAATACAAAGAGCTCCTTGATCAGTTTCCCAGGAAGAGGGTCAAGTAAACATGTTGTCTGTTTTATTCCATTTACACGTTGTAACAATTCCTCTAATGTTATTTCCTCAAAACGAGAGAAACTATTTTGGAGGGCAGTATCCGCCGTATATACCATCGTATCGGTGTTAATAGAACCCCGTTGTAGCTGGGACGCATTGTCTTTAATCTCCTTTCTAATGACTTCAATTTTCTTACTAAAGAATTGCATAAAGTCATCAGCTGAGTGGGTGGAGCTACTGGAAGGGGTCCCTTGTTGGTTTAGCGATGCTACCGTACTAAACAAAAATTTAGGATCGTTTTTATTACGGTGGATGAGATTTGAATAATATTTAGTTTTAGCTAAGGTAAGCATGTGTTTATAAGTTATTAAACCATCACTCCATGCTTGATGGTGCACCTCAAGTTTAGTCGTGCGCCATTTGCGTTCCAGCTTTCTACATAATAATTTCTGAGCTCTAGTTTCTTCTGTAAACCATGGGGTGCGCTTTTTTGGAGCCTTTTTTAACTTTAGCGGTGCTATGTTATCAATGGTTTCGCGCAGGGCATCGTTAAAGTTGTTAGTGAGGTTATCAATAGAGCCCACATACTTTGGGAATGGTGCCATTACCGAGGGCAGTAGGTTAGCAAGAGTTGTCGTTGTGGCCGTATTAATGTTGCGGCTGCTATAGCAGTTATTATTATTATTAGTTTGACGAACATGCGCCTGAACCTCAAATGTTATAAGGTAATGATCGGACAATACTTTAGTATACGGGAGTATCGTAACTTTGGAAACCTTGATACCCCTGACAAGCACTAGGTCTATCGTATTACCGTTGCGATGCGTGGGTTCATTTATTATTTGTGTGAGACCACAGTTATCAATTACAGTCTGGAGCGCTACGCACGGTGGGTCCGATGGGGTATTCATATGGATATTAAAGTCCCCCATTATGATTATATTATCGGCGTGTGTCACTAGATCAGCAACGAACTCTGAGAATTCATTGATAAAGTCCGAATAGGGCCCTGGGGGGCGGTAGATAACAGCCAGGTGTAGAGGCAGCGGTGTGACAGACCTCATAGTAAGCACCTCAAACGATTTATATTTATTATTTATGTTAGGACTAAGGTTAAAGTTTCCGTTGTATATTAGTGCGACCCCCTCACCCCTTTTAAGTGGACGGGCAATATGCGCATGTGTAAAGTTAGGAGGACATGCCTCATTTAGCGCAAAAAAGTCGTTTGGTTTAAGCCAGGTTTCGCTGAGACCGATGACGTTAAGATTGTTGTCTCTGATAATATCATTAACTAACAACGTTTTGGGAGACAATGATCTTATGTTTAAAAAACCTATATTATAGGTAGTGGGCTGTTTTAGGGAGTTTTTGATCAAATTATCCGTAGAAGCAATATTAATAATGTCGTGTTTATTATGCCCAGTGCATTTAGTATAGTTACGACCATATCTAGGAATTGATACGACAGGAATTTTCCGATTGTTTGATTGTTGCTTTGATAAACTGCACGCATCATAGTTAGCCACCTCAGTAACGGGGATTTTCCGATTGTTTGTATGTTGCTTTGATAAACTGCACGCATCATGGTTAGCCACCTCAGTAACGGGGATTTTCCGATTGTTTGTTTGTTGCTTTGATAAACTGCACGCATCATAGTTAGCCACCTCGGTAAAACACATGTCCAACTCTGAAACACTCAAAGCAGAAAAAACGTGTTCTAATTTAACTGACTCCTTACCCAGACCAGTAGTCTCGCATTTTCCATTTAAATCCGTCTTCAGGATGGAGGGAAGTGGTGTTCTGTGGGGATTAGCCTTCTGCTTTGTTTTTAGCCCCGCTCGACATCCGCGTTGCCGATCACACCGCTGGCGTCTGCTCCGTAGACGGCCCCCGCTGCTACTAGACTCCCCTGCTTCACGGGCCGCTGGATGTAGCCGCCGACGTGTTCCCATGCTAGTTAGCACGTTTAGCACGCACGCATCTATCAGTCCAAAACGGCCCGATATGTCCACATCCAGAAGTGTCTGGCGGTCGTACGTGATCACGGAGTGACCACGATGTGAGCCAGCCATAAAGTTTGTAGAATTGTCCGGTATTTCTGCCAAATGTTCCATCTTTAGCAAGAGCCCCTCGAGGTCGGAGCCCGTCCGCACATAAGTCAACATCAACAAAACTCACCTTTGTGATTTTGTTGACTTTATCGTTGCAAATGCATCTGCAGGTTATCCATACATCTCTGTGCCATGTCTGTCATCGCCGGTAAAATGTGGAGACACTTTGGTACATTCAATGGGGGTCTGGCGGCAGATTTCTTGCCAGTGGTGCAACTTGAATCCCTCCCTGTTAGTGTTGTTACACCCTCCGACAACACACAGACGAGGCATGATGTCTCCAAAGTTCCAAAAAATAGTCGAAAAAACGGAAAATAACAGAGCTGAGATCCGATGTTTGTAATGTGTTGAAAATGAAAATGGCGGCTGTTGGTGACGTCACATTCTGATGTCATCGCTCTGTAAGGCGTTTAATTCGCCAAAATTCACCCATTTAGAGTTCGGAAATTGGTTAAAAAAATATATGGTCTTTTTTCTGCACCATCAAGGTATATATTGACGCTTACATAGGTCTGGTGATAATATTCCCCTTTAAATATCCTTTTTGAAAATGGCCTTGCAAATATATATCTGCCACCTAATCAACGTTTCCTTCTCCTTCTCTGCTAGCCCAGTATGGCTATGGCGCAACACTTCCCGCTAAATTGAAACTTGTGAACGGATACTCACTTTGGAATGAAAAGTTGGTATCCAATCACAGTCTCGTTAAAGGCCTACTGAAATGAGATTTTCTTATTTAAACGGGGATAGCAGGTCCATTTGCATGTTCTCCCCGTGAATGCGTGGGTTCCCTCCGGGTACTCCGGCTTCCTCCCACTTCCAAAGACATGCACCTGGGGATAAGTTGATTGGCAACACTAAATTGGCCCTAGTGTGTGAATGTGAGTGTGAATGTTGTCTGTCTATATGTGTTGGCCCTGCGATGAGGTGGCGACTTGTCCAGGGTGTACCCCGCCTTCCGCCCGATTGTAGCTGAGATAGGCGCCAGCGCCCCCCGCGACCCCGAAAGGGAATAAGCGGTAGAAAATGGATGGATGGATACTTGATCATTTTGCGATATTGCCATATTTTTGCTGAAAGGCTTTAGTAGAGAACATCCACGATAAAGTTCGCAACTTTTGGTGCTGATAAAAAAGCCTTGCCTTTACCGGATGTTGCAGACGATGACGTCACATGTGTGAGGGCTCCTCACGTCCTCACATTGTTTTTAATGGGAGCCTCCAGCAGCAAGAGCTATTCGGACCGAGAAAACTTCAATTTCCCCATTAATTTGAGCGAGGATAAAAGATTTGTGGATGATGATGATATTGGTAGCGAAGGACTAGATAAAAAAATAAAAATAAAATAAAAAGCGACGGCTCTGGGCGGCGGCAGTGTGAGCGTTTCAGATATAATTAGACACATTTACTAGGATAATTCTGGAAGATCCCTTATCTGCTTATTGTTTTAATAGTGTTTTAGTGAGATTGTAAAGACATACCTCGAAGTCGGATGGCTGCGGTGAACACCAGTGTCTCAGAGAGAAGCCGGGGAGCCAAGCTCACAGCTGCCTTTTAAACAGCTACTGCAGGAGGACGAATAATCCAATGATGTCTCTGGTAAGATATGTATATCACAATTTTCCCATCCAAAAACATGCTGGTTGACGTAGAGAAATATGTTCGCTTGACCGCTCTGTGTTAAAAACAAAGAAACACCGGCTGTGTCTCGGTGCTAAAGACAGCTGCAATACATCGCTTTCCACCAACAGCATTCTTCTTTATAGTCTCCATTATTAATTGAACAAATTGCAAAAGATTCAGCAACACAGATGTCCAAATTACTGTGTAATTATGCGATGAAAAGAGACAACTTTTAGCCGTAACTGGCGCTGAGCTAATATTTCCTGAGAGTCATCATTCCGCGACGTTTTCAACAAGAAACTCAGCAGGAAATTTAAAATTGTAATTTAGTGAACTAAAAAGGCCGTATTGGCATGTGTTGCAATGTTAATATTTCATCATTGATATATAAACTATCAGACTGCGTGGTGGGTAGTAGTGGGTTTCAGTAGGCCTTTAACTATCCTAATTCTAACAATGGAGCTTCCATTCCACTCACTTAACCTCTATATAAAAATTAGTTGATCAATATGATATACCCAGAAGTATTTTTTTGGAATGCTATCTCTTTACAACATGCTGTAAAAATGCATATCCTCTGGGAATATGCTTTTATAATAGCCACAAACTGGAGGATGTATTAGGCTACTTAGATAAGCTACTGTCAACAAATTGTGATCTGGTTGGCTATCGCAACTCTCTCAACTTAATGTGTTCTCAAATCCATCCGCTAACGGTCCTGGTGAGTATCCAATCACAGGACGCTGTTGCGTTCTGACCCGTTCTTCCTTCGGTCAACGCCCCCAGGTTCTTTTATGACACATAAGCTGGTTTTAAATCAATCAGAGACGGAGGTTGCTCATTTTGATATTTTATAACCAAAGCGCCTTGGGAGATCAATCTAGCTCAGGGGCGGGCATTACGTTGATCGCGATCGACTGGTCGATCTCGGAGGGTGTGTCAGTCGATCTCAAGCCAGGCATTAAAAAATAGACATAAAAATGAGCAATCATCAATCATACCAAGACTTCACTTTCGTCAGTTGTTTGACATTCTCGGCACCCAAGGATCTTGTGAGATGACGCTGGCTGCTGCGAGCTCATATTTAAGAAAAAAATCACTAACAGGGCGGACGCAGAGAAACACATTTTATTTCTAGAGACTCCGTACCTACTGTCAAAACTCTAAAGACCGACTGCACAGTTCCTGTCTTCACCATAAAAGACCTGTTTCATCCTGCCTGTGCTAACAAAATAAGAGTCTCAGAAAGCTAGCGTGCACAAGCTAGCAAGCTACGGAGTTTGATGCCAATGTATTTCTCCCCCGCCCTCAGCGACCGCTTTCTCACTTGCTTGCCCACCCGCACACTCACTGACGTCACTCACCTGCTGCCAGACATTAAAGGGCCACACACATATGCTACTCTCATAACAATGTGTTTAAAAACGAGTATGCAAGTTGGACAAATGAGATGCCAAATCCAACCACTCTCATGTGGTATTGGACAGAAAGGAGGACTTTTTTTTCCTCCATTTGAAAATGCGGACGTTATCAGCACCACTGTCTAATTCCAATCAATGCAAGTCATCAAAATCAAATACATCAACTTATATTCTTGTCTTCATGAAAGAAAGGAATCTATGTGTGTTAAACATGCTTGTATTATCATTAAACACCATTAACTTGTTAACAAAAATGTCTCTTTCATAAATAAATAAATATAAATTATAAATAGGAATGAGGTAGATCTCCTCGACTTGGTCAATTGAAAAGTAGCTCGCCTGCAGAAAAAGTGTGAGCGCCCCTGATCTAGATACAACATTTCAAAGGCACGGTCCAAATTGATCTAACCTAAAAATGGCAGTTTCTCCCTCCTTCCTCACACTCCCCCCTCCCTCAGACAGTTGAGATAACAGATTGTTATGGCTTCATTCCCACATTCCAAATTCAAGGTCTATGTAAAAGGCTCACACTTTAAGCTGTTCTAAAATCTGACTCGGAAATAAAAAGACAACCAAATCCAACAACGCGTAAACGTCACGTTCAACGTGAGGCCAGCTACAAGCCTTACTGACAACAACTCGTAATCTGATTGGCTATCGCAATTATCTATCGACTGTATGTGTCCGTTCACTTACAGTGCACGGACGCCCACATTGTTGATTCTGAAGGCCTCGGGCAGATTACGTACAGCATGGCAACATAAGCTAGGTGAATTCTGATTGGATACAAACTAAAACTAAAAACAACAGCACTGGAAGGAGCATAATATGACATAAAGAGAATATGAATACTTTTAGATATTTAGTGAAAGTAAATTAAAAATTGATTTTATCTTAAATTATGATCATGATTTCTGGATATGTTAGGCCAGCAGAGAAACCACTGGTTTAGACTTAAGAGAGAAGGGATGTTGTACAGATTTAAAGCTGTGTGTAAATATGAAGTGTTGATTGGTGTACGCCAAAGACTGTGCCTTCTGGTGATCGTCAGGACGGTGGAGGTGAAAGCATGTGTGCTGGCAGCTGCGCCTGGGACTGAAGTTACTACCCTGACTCTGGATTTGGCCTTCGTTAGATTGTGGGGAATACTTTGTGAGGATACTAACCGACGGCCTGTAACGGTCAGGAAGAAGTAGTTCCTAACAATCCTGGGAATACGGCTATAGTCGGGAGACTGACGGTTGAGTGTAGTGGGAATGTAATGAACTTCGTGGACGATAAGGATGAAAGGTGGGTATGTGCGGGGTGTGAAGAAAACATGTAAGCGAAAGAAGGAAGATAGCAGTTGCAATAATACTGAGGTAAATGATACAGTATACAATTTTCTTATATGATTCGTGAGCTGGCATGTGCATGTATTTGCTCACAGAATCCTTTAGAGCATAGGTGTCAAACTCTGGCCCGCGGGCCATGAAATTTTATGTGGCCCCTTGAGGCAATATCAAATTAACATTAGAGCTGGCCCGACGGTGTTATACGGCGGTGCCGCTGTAACACCGCATTCACCGATTTCCCGGGAGACTCTCGAATTTCAGTGCCCCTCCCGAAAATCTCCAGGTGCAACCATTCTCCCGAATTCCACCCGGACAACAATATTGGGGGTGTGCCTTAAAGGCACTGCCTTTAGCGTCCCCTACAGCCTGTCGTCGAGTCTGTTTTTCCTCCTCACAAACAGCGGGCCGGCCCAGTCACGTAATATATGTGGCTTCTACACACATGTAAGTAAAGGCAAGGCATACTTGATCAACAGCATACAGGTCACACTGAGGGTGGCCATATAAACAACCTTAACACTGTTACAAATATGCGCCACACTGTGAACCCACACCAAACAAGAATGACCAACACTTTTCGGGAGAACATCTGCACCGTAACACAACAGAACAAATACCCAGAATCCTTTGCAGCACTAACTCTTCCGGACCGCTACAATATACACTCCCTCCCTGCTACCAACAAACCCCTATCCCCTAACCCCACTCACCTGAGCCCCGACATTTACTGAGCAGTAAAAAGGCCTGAATGGTTGATTTATTCATTATTTTATTTTCAAATGTATTAGCCTCTGGAAAAAGTTAATGTTAATATTTACTTCAGAAGGCTGCAAATACAAGAGGCATTCAATTTGTATTTAAATTACATTTGATATGCCATTGATATTTTTCAATTGTTATTATAATTATTTTAAACTCAATTTTGCATGTCACTATAAAGTTATATAAGCCTTGCTTGTTCAATATTCAATGAAAAACTTGTTTGGGTCCCTATTAAAAGGTTAATTTGTTCAACCTCAGCCCGCGGCTTTGTTCAGTTTAAAATTTTGGCCCACTCTGTATTTGAGTTTGACACCCCTGCTTTAGAGGATTATTCTACTAAGGAGATATGCCCTTAGATAACTTCAATGGTGCACATGTCCATCCAAATCTCTCTAGAGAGTGGTGGCTCTTGCCCCCATGACAAGTAGAATCCAGGTTTGGATTTTAGAGGTGATAATAAAAACATTAGCAACATTTGGTTGGAAGCCCCCACAGATAGGAGTAGAGGATAGGTGTCGGATGTCGCCCAACTCAAACTGACCAATGGAATAATGTCAAGGAAATATTGGCTAGCCAGACTGACCGGCTCCAGGGCTACAACTACAAAAAGTAAGGGTCTTTGTGTAAAAGGTATTTAAAGGACAGTTGTCCGAGAGGATATCAGAATAGTGATTCTCTTGGAAAATGCAGGTTCCAGTCTGAGGCTCGCTGAAACAAATAAAGCTTTTTATTCAACGATTTCTTGTTGGCGTCTTCTTGGCTCATCATGTATCACACAGTCATTCTGTCCTGAGAGAGTGGCACGACCAACCCATGAAAAACTATACAACTGATAGTGAGGATGTTGGAGAGAAGTTAAAGGTCATTGTTCATTTTCAGGGAGAGTTAGAAGTGAACAAGGTAGATCCCCTAAAGTTGACTAGAGGAGGTTAAATTTGTGAAAGTTCTGGTTGATGGAATTTTTTTAATTGGTTGTGATTCGGTGCAGCAAGTGGAAAAGGCTGAAGTGTTGACAAATGTGGAAAAAGTTAAGGTGGACAAAGTGATAAAGGTTGGTGAGAAACAGCAAAACGAATGCAGACATGTAGTAACGAGGATCCCTGTGAAGTTCAAAATGGAAGGACTTGTGGAACAGATTAGAAAGAGGAATAAAACTGCTCGTAGAATGATGAGAGGATCTGAATGTTACATGTTCGCTCAAAAGAACAAAATAACCACGCAACCAATGATGGCTCAGTCACAGATTTGTTGTGGATGTTTATTGGACCAACTCTATACTGTAAGTGCACATTGTGCAAAAAATATATAGAGTGCAAACATTTATCAAAACGAAAAGTATGTACCGTACTTTTCGGAGTATAAGTTGCTCCGGAGTATAAGTCGCATTTTTGGGGGAAATTTATTTGATGAAACCCAACAGCAAGAATAGACATTTGAAAGGCAATTTAAAATAAATAAAGAATAGTGAACAACAGGCTGAATAAGTGTACGTTATATGAGGCATAAATAACCAACTGAGAAGGTGCCTGCTATGTTAACCTAACATATTATGGTAAGAGTCATTCAAATAACTATAACATATAGAACATGCTATACCTTTACAGAACAATCTGTCACACCTAATCCATAAATCCCATGAAATCTTATACGTCTAGTCTCTTACGTGAATGAGCTGAATATTATTTGATATTTTACGGTAATGTGTTAATAATTTCACACATAAGTCGCTCCTGAGTATAAGTCGCACCCCTGGCCAAACTATGAAAAAAAAACTGTGACCTATTGTCCGAAAAAGTATTTACAAAATGCAACAATAATAATAATCTGCTGGTCAACAATCACCAATCACAAGTACTATTCTCCAACTCTCCACAACCAACCTGCTGACCTACTATATATATATATACATATATATATATATATATATATACATATATATATATATATATATATATATATATATATATATATATATATATATATATATATAAATATATATATATCTGTATATATATATATATATATATATATATATATATATATATATATATAAATATATATATATATATATACATATATACATATATTGTACACATATATTGTACACCCTGGACAAGTCGCCACCTCATCACAGGGCCAACATAGATGGACAACATTCACACTCACATTCACACACTAGGGCCAACTTAGTGTTCCATTGTTTTAATGCACCATGACTGTGGAAGGTTGTTTGCTTTGAGTCATATAACTAAATGTTGAAATTCAAACCCTTTAAATTGTCATTGACCTGAAAATGGCACCCCAGCGGCTGCATATTAAGTGACTTTTAAAACGAATTGAGATCTCCCTGGAGACAGATTACTTATTAAAGGCCTACTGAAATGAGATTTTCTTATTTAAACGGGGATAGCAGGTCCATTCTATGTGTCATACTTGATCATTTCGCGATATTGCCATATTTTTGCTGAAATGATTTAGTAGAGAACATCCACGATAAAATGTGCAACTTTTGGTGCTGATAAAAAAGCCTTGCCTTTACCGGAAGTAGCAGACGATGACGTGACAAGGGTGAGGGCTCCTTACGTCCGCACATTGTTTATAGTGGGAGCCTCCAGTATCAAGAGCTATTCGGACCGAGAAAACAACAATTTCCCCGTTAATTTGAGCGAGGATGAAAGATTCGTGGATGATGATATTGATAGCGAAGGACTAGAAAAAAATAATAATAATGAAATAAAATAAAAAGCAACGGCTCCGCAATGTGAGCGTTTCAGATGTAATTAGACACATTTACTAGGATAATTCTGGAAGATCCCTTATCTGCTTATTGTTTTTATAGTGTTTTAGTGAGATTGTAAAGACATACCTCGAGGTCGGATGGCTTCTCAGAGAGAAGCCGAGGAGCCAAGATCACAGCTGCCTTTTAAATAGCTACTGCAGGAGGACGAATAATCCAATGATGTCTCCGGTAAGATATATATCACAATATATCACAGCTGAGTGTGTGTTGGAACCGGATACATATCTAAACGAGGTATCACAAGGGCAATCAATAATAATTCAGACAGATAAATGATTATTATTGTTGATGACAGACTTTGTTTTTGTTCACCCAAGGTCAGGGTAAATGTCTAAATGTCAGAGTGTGATGAGTTCCGGTGAAAGTATTTGAATACTTTTTTGTGAACAGGATCTTATCCCAATTTTGAACTTTAGTAAAGTAAGTAAAACTAGTTCACTTCAATGGATGGTTGTGAATCAAATTTTAAAACACTTAATTTAACGCCACAAACCATTTATTGATTTATTTTTTAACCCCTACCTAAGAACACTGATTAGTGTTTTGTAATTCACAATATACGGTGGGCTGGTTGGATCTTAACTGGGTCCAGGCTGACGTGCCTCGTGCTCCGGATGTGGATCAGAGTCTGGAATTCATGAATCCCTACAGTAGACTATTACGCAATGACTCCGCAGGAAAAATGAAAAAGTTATTCTCCTGTGTGTGTCCTCATATGTCTTTGCATATTACGCTTGTCAGAGAATCTTTTATCACACACTGAACAACTGAAAGGTTTCTCTCCTGTGTGCGTTCTCATGTGTGACAGCATCGTTCCACTTTGAGAAAACTTCTTGCCACAGTTTAAGCACCTGAAAGGTTTTTCTCCAGTGTGCGTCCGCATGTGTGTTTGCATATTGCGTTTGTCAGAGAATCCTTTTTCACACACTGAACACCTAAACAGTTTTTCCCCTGTGTGTGTCCGCATGTGTGTTTGCATATTACGTTTATCGGAGAGTCTTTTATCACACAGCGAACAACTGAAAAGTTTTTCTCCTGTGTGGGTTTTCATGTGCGACAGCATCGTTCCCCTTTGAGAGAACCTTTTGCCACAGTTTGAGCAACTGAAAGGTTTTTCTCCTGTGTGTGTCCGCATGTGTTGCGTCAAGTAAGAGCTTCTCACAAAACCTTTTGCACAAACAGAACAACTATAAGGGGTTTCTCCTGTGTGTGTTCTCATGTGTGTATGCATATCAGTTTTGTTGGAGAATCTTTTGCCACACATTGAACAACTGAAAGGTTTTTCTCCTGTATGCGTTCTTACGTGTGTTTGCATATTTCGTTTGTTTGAGAATCTTTTACTGCAAACTGAACAACTGAAAGGTTTTTCTCCGGTGTGCGTTCTCATGTGTGTTTGCATATTACTTTTGTTGGAGAATAATTTATCGCACACTGAACAACTGAAAGGTTTTTCTCCTGTGGGTTTTCTCATGTCTGACTGCATATTATCTTTGTCGGAGAATGTTCTACCAGGAAACGAACAATCCAAAGTTTTCTTTTTAGTGTGTGTTCTCAGGTGTGATTCAATATTTACGTTGACGTGTGACATTGTGTCGTCACTATCTCTATTCTCCTCACTTGGATTGAGATGAAGCTGTGAGGACTCAGGTGGTTTGTCTTCATGGTCTTCTATCTTCACAGAGACAACAGTCAGTGGAAACTTGGTGAGATCAGCCTCTTCCTGCCCTAGAAGACACTCTTCCTCCTGAGTGATCCAGAGTTCCTCCTCTTCCTCTTTAATGTCAGGGGGCTGTGGATCCTCCTGCTTCAAAGTGAAGCTCCCCTCCAATGACTGAGGGAGAGGTTCTTCTTGACAACCAATCAGCTTCCGGATATCTGCAGGAGTAATACGTATACTCATATAATCCATGCTCCACATGCATCATCACCTGCTAAACCGTGAAGATTCAATTCACACCTATGAGCAAACAACTTTTTTGTGGACACCCTAGAGTTTTGCCAAGTTATTTGAGGGGTATATGTTGTCAGCGCTGCCTGCGGGAGCAAAGGTCACCGCCTCTGTCCATGGTGCTGAGGACAGAGCACCAAGTGCTGGCGGCGAGACACAGCTGGCAGGTGATTAGATTTTACAGGTGGTACGTGTTAATCTAATTATCTGTTAGCTTTTAGCAGTAAGCGGACAGGATCAGAGAGAGAGAGAGAGAGAGAGACAGAGAGAGAGAGAGAGAGAGAGGATACGGACGTGACTGGGAGGTCACGTTCTGCTGAAACATTCTGATTAAAACCTTGTTGAACATGCACGCTTGGCTCCTGTGCCGTGTCTGACAGTGGGACTGCTCGGAAGCGACTTCCACAATTAGTTTTTCTTAAAAAAAATTAAAATTTTTCTAAAGATATTTTTTATGTATACATTTGGTCTTCTTTTTAAAAGGCAAGTTAAGTGTTAAAATTGTTGTGTTGTGGGAGAGCCAAGTAAAGAATAAATTCATTTCAATTCATTTCTAAGGCAGCACGGTGACGGAGGGGTTAGTGCGTCTGCCTCACAATACGGAGGTCCTGAGTAGTCCTGGGTTCAATCCCGGGCTCGGGATCTTTCTGTGTGGAGTTTGCGTGGGTTCCCGCCGGGTACTCCGGCTTCCTCCCACCTCCAAAGACATGCACCTGGGGATAGGTTGATTGGCAACACTAAATTGGCCCTAGTGTGTGAATGTGAGTGTGAATGTTGTCTGTCTATCTGTGTTGGCCCTGCGACGAGGTGGCGACTTGTCCAGGGTGTACCCCGCCTTCCTCCCCATTGTAGCTGAGATAGGCACCAGGGCCCCCCGCAACCCCACAAGGAATAAGCGGTAGAAAATGGATGGATGGAATTCATTTCTTAGGGCGGGGCTTACTCGAGACACAAGTGCTTTTGAGTTATAAGCGCAATCTGCGCTCGTAAGATGAGTTATCTCAAAATTGTATACATGTTATTAAAAGGGACGTAACGTTAAAAAATATGAATAATAACCACGGTAAAAACTAATAACATTTTATATTAAAATGATCGAAAAACCATGACTTATAACTGCACCTTGATGAACTCAGACCGACCAGCTGTGACTCGTTCGCAAAGTCACTGTTAGAGTTAAAGTCCCAACGATAGTCAACCACTCGGTGTAGTCAAATTATCTTCTGCATTTGACCCATCCCCATGTTCACACCCTGGGAGATGAGGGGAGCAGTGAGCAGCAGCGATGGCCGCGCTCGGGAATCATTTGGTGATTTAAAGGGGAACATTATCACCAGACCTATGTGTCAAGCGTCAATATATACCTTGATGGTGCAAAAAAAAGACCATGTATTTTTTTAACCGATTTCCAGACTCTAAATGGGTGAATTTTGGCAAATTAAACGCCTTTCTATTATTTGCTCTCGGAGCGATGACGTCTCAACTTGACGTCACCTAGGTAGTCAACCGCCATTTTCTTAAACACATTATAAACATTGAGTCAAATCAGCTCTGTTATTTTCCGTTTTTTCGACTGTTTTCCGTTACCTTGGAGACATCATGCCTCGTCGGTGTGTTGTCGGAGGGTGTAACAACACGATCAGGGACGGATTCAAGTTGATTTACGTAGAATGTGCATTGATTAGCGCGGCATGCTAATCGATGCTAACATGCTATTTAGGCTAGCTGTATGTACATTTGTAGCTTTATTTGCATCCAGCCTTTCTCTCCACCGACATTTAATGCCAAACAAACACTTACCAATTGACGGATTTAAGTTGCTCCCGTGTCACAAGATGCGAAAGTCCTGATCGTTTGGTCTGCACATTTTACCGGCGATGCTAAGGCAGACACCAAGAAGCCCCACCCTATCTAATTGAGCTGCTGCAGCCTTAAAGGGGAACATTATCACCAAACCTATGCAAGCGTCAATATATACCTTGATGGTGCAGAAAAAAAGACCATGTATTTTTTTAACCGATTTCCAAACTCTAAATGGGTGAATTTTGGCAAATTAAACGCCTTTCTGTTTATCGGTCTTTTAGCGATGACGTCAGAACGTGACGTCACCGAGGTAACACACCCGCCATATTCATTTTCACATTACAAACACCAGGTCTCAGCTTTGTTATTTTCCGTTTTTTGGAACCTTGGAGACATCATGCCTCGTCGGTGTGTTGTCGGAGGGTGTAACAACACTAACAGGGAGGGATTCAAGTTGCACCACTGGCAAGAAATCTGCCGCCAGACCCCCATTGAATGTACCAGAGTGTCTTCACATTTGACCGGCGATGCTAAGACAGACATGGCACAGAGATGTATGGATAACCTGCAGATGCATTTAAATGATAAATGGGTTGTACTTGTATAGCGCTTTTCTACCTTCAAGGTACTCAAAGCGCTTTTTTGCAACCATAAAGTCAACGAAATCACAAAGGTGAGTTTTGTTGATGTTATTGACTTATGTGCTAATCAGACATATTTGGTTGTGGCATGACTGCCAGCTAATCGATGCTAACATGCTATTTAGGCTAGCTGTATGTACATTTGTAGCTATATTTGCATCCAGCCTTTCCCTCCGCCCACATTTAATGCCTAACAAACACTTGCCAATCAACGGATTTAAGTTGCTCCAGTGTCACAAGATGCGAAAGTCCCGATCGTTTGGTCTGCACATTTTACCGGCGATGCTAAGGCAGACATGGCCGAATAGCGTCAATAGCTATTCGCTAAATAGCTACAGTTTCTTCTTCAATTTCGTTTTCGCTATCTGCCTCCATACTCCAACCATCCGTTTCAATACATGCGTGATCTGTTGAATCGCTTAAACCGCTGAAATCAGAGTCTGAATCCGAGCTAATGTCGCTATATCATGCTGTGCTATCCGCCTGGATAGCATGTATATCACTGGATGACGTCACAAGAAAATGGACGGTGGCTTCACAGATAGCGAAAATCAGGCACTTTAAAGCCTTTTTTCGGGATATTCCACGATGGGTAATATTTTGAAAAAAACTTTGAAAAATAAAATAAGCCACTGGAAACTGATTTTTATTGGTTTTAACCCTTCTGAAATTGTTATAATGACCCCCTTTAACCCCCAATTCCAACCCTTGATGCTGAGTGCCAAGCAGAGAGAATCCTGGAGAGGGCCAGGGACTATGCCCATCCAGTCTACATGTGCTTTGTAGATTTGGAGAAGGTGTATGGCCGGGTCCCCTGGGAGATCCTGTGGGTGGTGCTGAGGGAGTACAGGGTGAGGGGAACCCTGCTGAGGGCCATCCAATCTCTGTACAACCAAAGCGAGAGTTGTGTCCGTGTGCTTGGATGTAGGTCGGCTCTGTTTCCAGTGGGGGTGGGTCTCCGCCAGGGCTGCGCTCTGTCACCTATCCTGTTTGAGATATTCAAGAACAGGATTTCTAGTCGTGACCATGGCGGAGACGTAATACGCCTCGGGGAGGCTAAAGGTTGCTTCACTGCTGTTTGCTGATGACGTGGTCCTGATGGCATCATTGGTTCGAGAACTTCAGCTCTCACTGGATCGGTTTGCAAACGAGTCTTCAGCACCTGGAATGAGGATCAGCATCTCCAAATCTGAGGCCATTGATCTCAGCAGGAAATTTATGTTTTTTACAGACCAGGTAGACTGTGAGACTCTGTCCCAGGTGGAGGAGTTTAAGTATCTTGGGGTCTGGTTCAAGAGTGAGGGAAAGATGGAGAATGAAATCAGCCGGGTAATCGGAGCAGCTGGGACAGTATTACAGTCTCTCTGCCGCACTGTTGTGACGAAACAGGAGTTGAGCCAGAAGGCAAAGCTCTCAGTCTACCGAGCTATCTCCATTCCTACTCTCACCTATGGTCCTGAATTGTGGGTCATGACCGAAAGAATGAAATCGCGGACACAAGCGGCCGAAAGGAGTTTCCTCAGAAGGGTGGCTCGCATCTCCCTTAGAGATAGGGTGAGAAGTTCAGTCACCCGAGAAGGACTCGGAGTAGGGCCGCTGCTCCTTCACTTGGAAATGAGCCAGGTTAGGTGGTTCGGGGATCTCATGCAGATGCCTCACGAGCGTCTCCCTCAGGAGGTCCTCGTTGCACGTTGCAGATGTGTTGTACATGAATGCTTGCTGGTTGTCTCCACAAGCTGGAGAGTGTGTACCACGGGGGACTGAGATTCATCACTAACTGCGCTCCGCTTACTCACCATTGTGTCTGTGATAGCAAAATTACTTGTACTCGTTTAATTGAAGATGTTCTTTGAACGGGTCGCCAAAAGTTGTTTATTGGGCTCAGGAATGTGACACTTAGCAAGAGATCTATTGTCTGATCAAGCTCTGTCTCCTGTGTCTTTGATGTAACATGTGGACTATAGTTGAAGTGGGCATGTGTTTTCCGTCTTCCTGACCCCCAACAGAGCTAAATCGTTCCCCTTTCCTGAGTGACCCCCCTCCTGTGGGCAAACGACACCCTCTCCCCTTCACAGGACTTTGGGTATTCATTCCACTGGTGTACTGTATGTAAATAAGCATGGAGGGTGGTACTTCTAAGAATGTATAATTGTCATGTCAAATTCTAAAGGAGTTAGAACAAGCGGGAACGAACGGATGTGTCGTTCTGGTTTGGTCTCGCTTTGCAAAGCTTGTTATTATTTGTTTGTTACTTTAATAAATCATTTTAAAGCTATTTGTCAATAAAGGATCGTCTTAAATAACATTTCCACGACATGTCTTACACTTGTCTTTATGTGCTCGACGCCTCAATCATTGGTATGTGTTCATCTACAAAACCATTCTGGGTATCGCTCCATCTTATCTATCTTGTCCTTTAACAAAGAAACAAGGAAGTCACAATCTTCGTTCAAAGAATGTTCTGCAATTTGTCGTCCCCAAAGTAAGAACTGAACTGGGCAGGAAAGCATTTAGGTTTTCAGCTTGGAATAACCTACAATCGAATCTTCAACTTTAAACCCTTGTTACATTAAATGAGGTTAAAGGCCTACTGAAATTAGATTTTCTTATTCAAACGGGGATAGCAGGTCCATTCTATGTGTCATACTTGATCATTTCGCGATATTGCCATACTTTTGCTGAAAGGATTTAGTAGAGAACATCCACGATAAAATCTGCAACTTTTGGTCTCTAATAAAAAAGCCTTGCCTGTACCGGAAGTAGCAGACGATGTGCGTGTGACATCACGGGTTGTGGAGCTCCTCACATTCGCACATTGATTACAATCATGGCCACCAGCAGCGAGAGCGATTCTGACCGAGAAAGCGACAATTTCCCCATTAATTGGAGCGAGGATGAAAGATTCGTAGATGAGGATAGTGAGAGTAAAGGACTAGAAGAAAAAAGCCATGAGGTGGCGACTTGTCCAGGGTGTACCCCGCCTTCCGCCCGAATGCAGCAGGGAAATGTTCCAGCACCCCTTGCGACCTCGTAAGGGACAAGCGGTTGAAAATGGATGGTTGGATGGTTATTATCCATATTTTTAACGTTTCGTCTGGGGGTGTAACGGGGGTTGCAGCTTGCTGCGGGGTCCTTCTACCAGGAAGGCAGACGGACTACTCGGGACATGGCATGGACATGATTTAATTTTAACTAAAAAAATATACAAACAAAAATCGCTCACAGCGGAGGCACAACTTGGGCTAAAGAACAAGGCTAACGCATAAACAGACTAAGGACGTAAATCAAACAAAACTTACTTGGCATGGCATGAAGCACGAAACTATGGCAAGGCATGAAACAAGTCAGCACAGGGCGACTGACTGGCAAAGACGAGCTTAAATACTGCCTCTGATTACTGTTCGGGAAGCAGGTGACAGGTGGACAAAATGCCAGACAAGGGAGTGGAAAAAAACAGGAACTTAAAGAGTCCAAAGGACAAATAGCACATGGCCAAACAAAAACATGATCAACAGATATGACATTTTATTTATTATTGGTTAGCTTCAGAATAACAATGTTATTAAAAAGAATAAGAGACTTAATATACTCGGCGTGGCGCAGTGGAAGAGTGGCCGTGCGCAACCCGAGGGTCCCTGGTTCAAATCCCACATAGTACCAACCTCGTCACGTCCGTTGTGTCCTGAGCAAGACACTTCACCCTTGCTCCTGATGGGTGCTGGTTGGCGCCTTGCATGGCAGCTCCCTCCATCAGTGTGTGAATGTGTGTGTGAATGGGTAAATGTGGAAGTAGTGTCAAAGCGCTTTGAGTACCTTGAAGGTAGAAAAGCGCTATACAAGTACAACCCATTTATCATTTATTTATTTAAAAATGTTGGTCTTACTTAAAAATGCACGCATTTAGTTGTATTCAGTGTTGAAAATATAATATGGCTCTCACGGAAATACATTTTGAAATATTTGGCTTTCATGGCTCTCTCAGTCAAAAAGGTTCCCGACCCCTGAGTTAGCCGGTGCTGTTTTTGTTACATTTTCTGTTTCACACATGTATTTGTGAAATTAATGTGCTTACTTGGACTGTGATGAAGCTGTGAGGACTCAGGTGCTTTGTCTTCATGCTCTTCAGTCTTCACAGAGACAACAGTCGGTGGAAACTTGCTGAGATCAGCCTCCTCCTGCCCTACAAGACACTCTCCATCCTGAGTGGTCCGACATTCCTCCTCTTCCTCTTTAACGTGGGGGGGTTGGGGATCCTCCTCTTCCTCTTTAGTGTGGGGAGCCTGCTGGAAATCTGTTGGGTAAATAAGTAAATAAGAGAGAGTAGAAATAGTATTCGACTGCCAACCAAAACCAAACGACGTGAAGTGAATGATATTTATATTGCGCTTTTTCTCCAGTGACTCAAAGCGCTTTACATAGTGAAACCCAATATCTAAGTTACATTTAAACCAGTGTGGGTGGCACTGGGAGCAGGTAGGTAAAGCGTCTTGCCCAAGGACAGAACAGCAGTTACTAGGATGGTGGAAGTGGGGATCGAACCTGGAACCCTCAAGTTGCTGGCACGGCCACTCTACCAACCGAGCTATACCGCCCCGTGAGCACATTACTCCTGTACTGGCTTCCCTTCACTGGCTCCCAGTTACTTTTAGAGCTCAAATTAAAATGTTACTTACAGTTTTTAAATGCCTACACCAAGAAGCCCCACCCTATCTAATTGAGCTGCTGCAGCCTTAAAGGGGAACATTATCACCAAACCTATGTATGCGTCAATATATACCTTGATGTTGCAGAAAAAAGACCATGTATTTTTTTAACCGATTTCCAAACTCTAAATGGGTGAATTTTGGCAAATTAAACGCCTTTCTGTTTATCGGTCTTTTAGCGATGACGTCAGAACGTGACGTCTCCGAGGTAACACAGCCGCCATTTTCATTTTCAAAACATTACAAACACCGGGTCTCAGCTCTGTTATTTTCCGTTTTTTCGACTATTTTTTGGAACCTTGGAGACATCATGCCTCGCCGGTGTGTTGTCGGAGGGTGTAACAACACTAACAGGGAGGGATTCAAGTTGCACCACTGGCAAGAAATCTGCCGCCAGACCCCCATTGAATGTACCAAAGTGTCTTCACATTTGACCGGCGATGCTAAGACAGACATGGCACAGAGATGTATGGATAACCTGCAGATGCATTTGCAACCATTAAGTCAACGAAATCACAAAGGTGAGTTTTGTTGATGTTGACTTATGTGCTAATCAGACATATTTGGTTGCGGCGTGACTGCCAGCTAATCGATGCTAACATGCTATGCTAATTTATGCTAACATGCCATCTACCGGCGGTGCTAAAGCAGACATAGCACAGATATGTATGGATAACCTGCAGATGCATTTGCAACGAATAAGTCAACAAAATCACAAAGGTGAGTTTTGTTGATGTTGTTGACTTATGTGCTAATCAGACATATTTGGTCACGGCATGACTGCCAGCTAATCGTTGCTAACATGCTACGCTAATCGACGCTAACATGCTATTTAGGCTAGCTGTATGTACATTTGAAACTAGATACCCACATTTAATGCGAAACAAACACTTACCAATCGACGGATTTAAGTTGCTCCAGTGTCACAAGATGCGAAAGTCCTGATTGTTTGGTCCGCACATTTTATCGGCGATGCTAATAAGGCAGCCATGCTATGGGCCACTTCATTAGGTACACCCACGCTATGGCCGAATAGCGTCAATAGCTATTCGTTCAATAGCTTCAATTTCTTCTTCATCTGTGGAGACTATTAGGCTCTTGCCTTTCTATTTACTCTATGCGCGCTTCCTAGTCACGTGACCGCCACAGTCCGATCAGCTGTAGTTGTATGCCGGTAGCAGGAAGTGACTGGTATGCTCTTGCTCTATTAACTCTTTGGGAACTGTGACGAGGGAGAGAGCCCCGAGTTCCCACGCCGCCAACTCCAGCGCGCCCTGCCTGTCTGTCGGACCATCAGCTCTACAGGTATATCAATAAAACATAGACCTTAAATCCTACTGAATAGCTCTTAATCTTCTACCCTTTATGCGATTTCAAATGACCAGTATTGAAATCAGCCTCCTCCATTTTGAAAATGATGACAGAAGTGTTACTCCTGACGTCACGAGTTTGACCAGGCGGTAATACTAAGCATGCGCTAATTATTTTGCGAAGCGAGTTTGACCCGGCAGTAATTCAAGGCAGGCGCATACTAAATGCCTGGCGGCAATTCAAGGAAATACGGTAAGCATATATTAATGCAGTATGAAGAATGTTTTAATGTAGACATGTCGCCCAGCCCTCAGCCTATCCCAGCTCTACTCGGGCGGAAGTCAGGACCAACAAGAATTACGTCGATTACAATGTAAAATATATTTGGTGACTGTGTGAGTTTTGTGTAAACATGTTGATCCACTCTTCCCTCACGAGTGAGGGAAGAGTGGATCGTGAGATCGACAGGCGGATCGGTGCGGCGTCTTCAGTAATGCGGACGTTGTACCGATCCGTTGTGGTGAAGAAGGAGCTGAGCCGGAAGGCAAAGCTCTCAATTTACCGGTCGATCTACGTTCCCATCCTCACCTATGGTCATGAGCTTTGGGTCATGACCGAAAGGAAAAGATCACGGGTACAAGCGGCCCAAATGAGTTTCCTCCTCTCCCTTAGAGATAGGGTGAGAAGCTCTGCCATCCGGGAGGAACTCAAAGTAAAGCCGCTGCTCCTTCACATCGAGAGGAGCCAGATGAGGTGGTTCGGGCATCTGGTCAGGATGCCACCCTGCACGTCCAACCGGTAGGAGGCCATGGGGAAGACCCAGGACACGTTGGGAAGACTATGTCTCCCGGCTGGCCTGGGAACGCCTCGGGATCGCCCGGGAAGAGCTAGACCAGGGGCGCTCACACTTTTTCTGCAGGTGAGCTACTTTTATATTGACCAAGTCGAGGAGATCTACCTCATTCCTATTTATAATTTATATGTATTTATTTATGAAAGAGACATTTTTGTTAACAAGTTAATGGTGTTTAATGATAATACAAGCATGTTTAACACACATAGATTCCTTTCTTTCATGAAGACAAGAAAATAAGTTGGTGTATTTGATTCTGATGACTTGCATTGATTGGAATTAGACAGTGGTGCTGATAGCGTCCGTATTTTCAAATGGAGGAAAAAAAAAGTCCTCCTTTCTGTCCAATACCGCATGAAAGTGGTTGGATTTGGCAATCTTGCCGATTGTATTGTACCATATGTCCCGGCAAGAAATCTGCGTTCAAAAGACTCCGGCTTATTAGTGATTCCTAGAGCCCAAAAAAAGTCTGCGGGCTATAGGGCGTTTTCCGTTCCGGCTCCAGTACTCTGGAATGCCCTCCCGGTAACAGTTTGAGATGCTACCTCAGTAGAAGCATTTAAGTCTCACCTTAAAACTCATCTGTATACTCTAGCCTTTAAATAGACCTCCTTTTTTGACTAGTTGATCTGCCGCTTCTTTTCTTTCTCCTATGTCCCCCCCTCCCTTGCGGAGGGGGTCCGGTCCGATGACCATGGATGAAGTACTGGCTGTCCAGAGTCGAGACCCAGGATGGACCGCTCGCCTGTATCGGTTGGGGACATCTCTACGCTGCTGATCCGCCTCCGCTTGAGATGGTCTCCTGTGGACGGGACTCTCGCTGCTGTCTTGGATCCGCTTGAACTGAACTCTCGCGGCTGTGTTGGAGCCACTATGGATTGAACTTTCACAGTATCATGTTAGACCCGCTCGACATCCATTGCTTTCGGTCCACTAGAGGGGGGGGGGGTTACCCACATTTGAGGTCCTCTCCAAGGTTTCTCATAGTCAGCATTGTCACTGGCGTCCCACTGGATGTGAATTCTCCCTGCCCACTGGGTGTGAGTTTTCCTTGCCCTTTTGTGGGTTCTTCCGAGGATGTTGTAGTCGTAATGATTTGTGCAGTCCTTTGAGACATTTGTGATTTGGGGCTATATAAATAAACATTGATTGATTGATCTCATTTGTCCAACTTGCATACTCGTTTTTAAACACTTTGTTATGAGAGTAGCATATGTGTGTGGCCCTTTAATGTCTGGCAGCAGGTGAGTGACGTCAGTGAGTGTGCGGGTGGGCAAGCAAGTGGGAAAGCGGTCGCTGAGGGCGGGGGAGAAATACATTGGCATCAAACTCCGTAGCTTGCTAGCTTGTGCACGCCAGCTTTCTGAGACTCTTATTTTGTTAGCACAGGCAGGATGAAACAGGTCTTTTATGGTGAAGACAGGAACTGTGCAGTCGGTCTTTAGAGTTTTGACAGTAGGTACGGAGTCTCTAGAAATCAAATGTGTTTCTCTGCGTCCGCCCTGTTAGTGATTTTTTTCTTAAATATGAGCTCGCAGCAGCCAGCGTCATCTCACAAGATCCTCGGGTGCCGAGAATGTCAAAAACTGACGAAAGTGAAGTCTTGGTATGATTGATGATTGCTCATTTTTATGTCTATTTTTTAATGCCTGGGTTGAGATCGACTGACACACCCTCCGAGATCGACCAGTCGATCGCGGTCGACGTAATGGGCACCCCTGAGCTAGACGAAGTGGCTGGGGAGAGGGAAGTGTGGGTTTCCCTGCTTAGGTTGTTGCCCCCGCGACCCGACCTCGGATAAGCGGAAGAAGATGGATGGATGGATGTTGATACACGTTGTTACAAACTGAGAGGAACATCAAACTGTCATAAATATTGTGTGTCTGAAGGGGTCTCGTTTTCGTGAACAAACCAAAGCAGTGCATCATCCTCAAAAGACAATATATTTAAGAAAAGTGTTAATAATGAAATATAAAGTTAGTAAAGATGTGAGAGTAAGAAGTAAACAAACCTGTTCTGTGTAACACAACTTGATGTTTCTTGAAAACAGCGTCCAGTAGTTGATGTTGTCGCTCCTTCTCTTTTGTTGGACAAAGCTCCTCCTCATACTTTGCCGTCATTCTTTCGCACATTTTCACACAATCCCAACACTTTACACTCACTAAGGAGCTTTAAAGTGCACTCAGACTAATGTTTTCGGATTCCAAAAAAAAATGTTAAAAATGTGTATTATATTAAAGTACGGATTGCGTACGCAATGATTGGGAAAACAGAACATCAATTACACCACAATAATGTCTTCTGCATCGAACGCCATCTTGTTTTTTTTTTCTCGTCTTGTTTGTTTAGTTCACGCAGAGTGACGTCAGATCTCGCGAGAGAAACGAGCAACTACGCTTAGTGGGAGTTTGCAGCCGTGGCTTGAACCATTTTCATTGAAAGGTTGATAGCGCCACCTCCTGTACTGTAGAATGTTGTATGGACCATCACTACAGTATTATGTCGAGTATTATTGTGATAGAGCAGGGGTGTCAAACTCAAATACAGAGTGGGCCAAAATTTTAAACGGAAGCCAAAGTTCAACAAATTAACCTTTTAATAGGGACCCCAACACGTTTTGCATTAAATATTGAACAAGCAAGGCTTATATAACTTTATAGTGACATGCAAAATCCAGTTTCAAATAATAATAATAATAATTAAAAGAATATCAATGGCATATCAAATACAATTTAAATAAAAATGTTATGTCTTATTTTCTATTTGCAATCTACTGAGGTGAATATACATTTTTTTCCACAGGCTAATAATACATTTGAAAATAAAATAAAAATAATGAATGAACCAAACATTCAAGCCTTGAAGTAGCAATAGAAAATGCATGAATAAAACGTTAATTATTGGTCAGTTTGCTGGAAGTTTCCCGGAAGAGTTAGTGCTGCAAGGGGGTTCTGGGTATTTGTTCTGTTGTGTTACGGTGCGGATGTGCACCCGAAATGTGTTTGTCATTCTTGTTTGGCGTGGGTTCACAGTGTGGCGCATATTTTTAACAGTACTAAAGTTGTTTATACGGCCACCCTCAGTGTGACCTGTATGGCTGTTGACCAAGTATGCAATGCATTCACTTCTGTGTGTGTGTGTGTTAAAGCCACAAATATTATGTGACACGCTGTTATTATGGAGGAAAAGCGGACGTGACGACAGGTTGTAGAGAACGCTAAAGGCAGTGCCTTAAATGCACGCCCCAAATATAGTTGTCCAGGTGGAAATCGGTAGAAATTCTGGAGAATGGTTGCCCCGGGAGATTTTCGGAAGGGGCACTGAACTTCGGGAGTCTACCGGGAAAACTGGGAGGGTTGGCAAGTATGAGTATTAGCGGTGAATGCGGTGTTACAGCGGCACCGACGCTGTATAATACCGGCGGGCCAGCTCTAATGCTAAATTGATATTGCCTCAAGGGCCAAATTAAATTACATGGCGGGCCAGATTTGGCCCGCGGGCCAGAGTTTGATACCATGTGATAGAGGGTTACTGATCTGGATGCAGAATTAGGACACATTTAGGCAATTTAATATGCTGTAATATAACGGAATACGTATAATGGTATATATATTACACTCTACAACGTGTTATAGAACAAATATACAAACACATTTACATGGACAGTCCATTTGGAAATGAATGGAAAATGAGCACTGTTGATTTAGACCATAGGTGTCAAACTCTGGCCCGCGGGCCAAATTTGGCCCGCCGTGTATTTTCATTCGGCCCTTGAGGCAATATCAAATTAACATTAGAGCTGGCCCGCCGGTGTTATACAGCGGCGGTGTCGCTGTGACACCGCATTCACCGCTAAAACTCATACTTGCTAACCCCCACCCCCCGCCCCGATTTTCCAAGGAGACTCCTAAATTTCAGTGCCCCTCACGAAAATCAGGGGGCAACCATTCTTCCAAATTTCTCCCGATTCCCACCTGGACAACAATATCGGGGGCGTGCCTTAAAGGCACTGCCTCAAGCGTCCTCTAAAACCTTTCGTAACGTCCGCTTTTCCTACGTAGAAACAGCGTGCTGGCCTAGTCACATGATATATGTGGCTTTTACACACACACACACACACACACACACACACACACACACACACGCTAATGCAATGCAAGCTTGGTCAACAGCCATACAGGTCACACTGAAGGTGGCCGTAGAAACAACTTCTTTTTTTTTTTTTGTCCTGTCCAGCTTCTCAGGCAAATCATATAGTTGATGTAGATGCCCATAGATTTACTTTACAAAAGAGAAGTGTAAGATACTTCTCTTGTTGTCTTATTTGAATGTGACTTTATTAAATGTATTTATATTATCATTTGGTGCAGCCGGGCCAGAGCAGGAGGGGATAGAAAGAGAAAAAAAGGAAGACAGAGGGGGAAATTGTGGGGATAAGAAGGGGGATTAGACAGAGGGACAAAAAAATCAACAGCAAATACAACAATAACAACAACAATAGAACAACACCAGCACATACATAATATGTACAAATATGATCGTAAAAGTGATAGCAAATAAGCAGTTAGTGAAATAAATAATATAGTAATGATATATATATATATATATGTATATATATATGTATATATGTATATATATATATATATATATGTATATATGTGTATATATATGTATAAATATATATATATATATATATATGTATATATATATATATATATATATATATATGTATATATATATATATATGTATATATATAGATATGTATATATATATGTATATATGTATATATATATATATGTATATATATGTATATATGTGTATATATATGTATATATATATATATATATATATATATATATATATATATATATATATATATATATATATATATATATATTACATTAACAATATATTTTTTTACATTAGCTGTAAAAAAAAGATTTAAATTTTACTTTAAAAACTGGCAGCTCAGTCACCAGAATATTAGAGATTTTTTACATCATAAAAAAAAGTAATAAATGGAATGGAGAAACAATACCACTGTTTTTAGCGGAAAAATTCAAGCAACAAAGCTGCCAGTTGTTGTTTTTTTACTGTAAAATCTTGTTGTTTTGTTTTTTTGATTTAGTGTCTTACTGTATGTAGAAAAAAAAAACTGTACCAAAGTTACGGTAAAAAAAAAAAAAAAACTCAAGTCGGTGGAATTTAATCGTAAAAATGTACTATCAATTTTGCAGTTATTTTGTTTTGAAGTCATAAGTCAATCAGATATTTAAGGACAGTAGTTCTTTATTTTAACGAAAAATATTTTTGGAATGCATGACAATATATTGTTTTTAATTTGATAATTGTGTACTTTAAAAGATATGCAATTGCATGCAGTACATGATTTTTAATGTCAAAAGGGAAATAACAAATATATTTAGTAAGAAAAGATTAAGCATTTTATTAACGCATATTATTTCCAGGCTTTCGCGGGCCACTTAAAACACCTGTGTTAGGGTGTCATGATCACCTGATCTGAAGTGTCTACAAACCCCGCCCCCCAGGTCATTGAGGTGTGTCAGAGTTTCAGAAGATGTTCTCCCAGCTGGAAGGTGTTGGCTCTAACGGCCCTGCAGGAGGTAAATGTGACAGGTGTGGAAGATGTTTGCTCACTAGGTGGTCTTTCCAGGCGGCCAAGTTCTTCCTGACCTTCTTGGTTTCCAACAGCAACTTACACATCAAACTTGTCTCCCAGAGACGTGCAGATGGACAATTTTTCTGTTTGTTGTCATGATTAGGTGTCAGGGAAGGTCACAACTGCTGCAAACGCCGTAACACAACCACTTTATGTAGCAACACAACAATGTCAAAGACACAACAAGATAAAACCACCCTAAAACAATTTTAATCCACAAGAAAACAATTTTAAGCCACAACACAACATTATAAAGTGAAAACACAACAATAAAAATCCACAACAATTTTAATTCACAACACAACAATACAAAACAACAACACAATATTATAAAGCAACAACACAACAATTTTAAGCCATAACACAACAGTTTTAAGTAACAACACAACCGCTTTAAGTTACAACACAATATAAAGCCACAACGCAACCCCTTTAAAACACAACACAACAATATAAAGCCACAAGACAACAATTTCAAGCCACAATACAACCATATAAAGCCACAACACAACAATTTTAAAGGCCTACTGAAACCCACGACCAGAGGAGGGTAGTAACGCGCTACATTTACTCCGTAACATCTACTTGAGTAACTTTTGGGATAAATTGTACTTCTTAAAGTAGTTTTTATGCAACATACTTTTACTTGAATATCTTTATAGAGAAGAAACGCTACTTTTACTCCGCTCCATTTATCTACATTCAGCTCGCTACACGCTACTTTTTTTTTAATCGATCTATTAATGTTTGTTTTGATTTTTCAAAGTAGGATATACGCTTGCCTGCGTTTCACCAATCACATGCAGTCACGGGTGACGTTGGACCAATCAAACAGAGCCAGGCGGTCACATGACCGTCACACGTAAAACCCAACCCAAACAAGTTGAAAAACTTATTGGGGTGTTACCATTTAGTGGTCAATTGTACTGTACTGTGAAATCTACTAATACAAGTTTCAATCAATGAAAAGTGTAAAGGCAAAAAAAAAACTTTTAATATCAACCGTACTTCCCGTCAAGAGCCTAAAGATGGATCGCACATTTCTTGTCTTCACAATAAAAGTGCCGCTCCATCGCGCCTGCGGCAACAAATTAAGAGTCTCCGAAAGTCAGCGCAAACAAGCTAGCAAGCTACGAAGTTTGCTATCAATGTATTTCTTGTAAAGTGTATAAAAACGAATATGGAAGCTGGAGAAATAAGATGCCAACAACCAACGACTTTCATGTGGTATTAGACAGAAAAGAGGAACTTTTTTTCTCCTCCATTAGAAAACCTGGATGTTATCAGCACTAATGTCTGATTCCAATCAATGTAAGTCATACGAATCAGGTAATACACCAACTTATATTATTGTCTTCATGAAAGATAGGAATCTATATGTTAAACATGCATGTATATTCATTAAAACACCTTTAACATGTCAACAAAAACGGCAAAATAAATACATATAAATTATATACTGTATATATAAATGTATGTATATATATGTATATGTATAGGATATGTGTGTGTATGTATATATGAGGTAGATCACCTCGACTTGGTCATTTATTAAGTAATTGATTAACGTTGAAAAACTTATTGGGGTGTTACCATTTAGTGGTCAATTGTAGGGAATATGTACTGTACTGTGCAATCTACTAATACAAGTTTCAATCCATCAATCAATCAATCAATCAATCAATCAATCAATCAATCAATGCCTACTGAGCCTATGGTGCTGTTAAGTTATTGTGGCTCAATGTGCCTTAATTTTTTTTATTTTAATGTATTATTATTTAATATATATTATTGTTTTAGTTGCTTAAGAGATATTCCTGGCTCTGAATTTGCTCATTGCTATTTTTATTTTTTTGTGCATTATTTGTTGCCGTAATCATTAAACGAACAGGTTACTCATCAGTTACTCAGTACTTGAGTAGTTTTTCACAACATACTTTTTGCTTTTACTCAAGTAATTATTTGGGTGACTACTCCTTACTTTTACTGAGTAATAAATCTCTAAAGTAACAGTACTCTTACTTGAGTACAATTTCTGGCTACTCTGCCCACTACTAGCGACCACGCAGTCTGATAGTTTATATATCAATAATGAAATATTAACATTGCAACACATGCCAATACAGCCTTTTTAGTTTACTAAATTGCAATTTTAAATTTCCCGGGACTTTTTTTCTTGAAAACGTTGCGTAATGATGACGTGTACGCGTGACGTCACGGGCTGTTGGGAAGTATGAGCGCTGCACACACACACAGCTAAAAGTTGTCTGATTTAACGGCATAATTACACAGTATTTTGGAGATCTATGTTGCTGAATCTTTTGCAATTTGTTCAATTAATATTTGAGAAGTCACAGTAGAAAGATGTAGTTGGGAAGCTTTAGCCTTTAGCCACACAAACACACGGTGATTCCTTGTTTGAAATTCCCGGAGGTGAAACTTTACTTTGGATCACAGCAGACATGGAACCCGACCAAATGTCAACCAGCAGGTTTCGGTGAGAAAATTGTGGTAAAAAGTCGCCACTTACCGGATATCAGCTGAGCTTGCCCCGTCCATAAAGCTGCCGTCGACTCCCCTGAGACACTGGTTTCAACACACCCGTGGACACACACCTCCGACTATCAGGTACTGTTAAACTCACTAAAACACTAGCAACACAATAGAAAGATAAGGGATTTCCCAGAATTATCCTAATAAATGTGTCTAAAAACATCTGAATCCATCCCAATGCAATCGCGTTTTTTTATTTAACTTGTTTTTGTTTATTTCTAGTCCGTCACTATCAATATCCTCAAACACGAATCTTTCATCCTCGCTCAAATTAATGGGGAAATTGTCGTTTTCTCGGTCCGAATAGCACTTTTTGTTGGAGGCTCTCATTAAAATCAATGTGAATATGTGAGGAGCCATCAAACATGTGACGTCACTGTCTGCAACTTCCGGTAGAGGCAGGGCTTTTCTCTTAGCGACCGAAAGTTGCGGACTTTATCGTGGATGTTCTCTACTAAATCCTTTCCGCAAAAACATGGCAATATCGGGAAAGGATCAAGTATGACACATGCAATGGACCTGCTATCCCCGTTTGAATAAGAAAATCTCATTTCTGTAGGCCTTTAGGCCACAACAACCACATAAAGCCACAAAACAACTATATAAAGCCACAACACAACCATATAAAGCCACAACACAACAATATCTTTGTGAAAATATTGGACACAGTGTGTTGTCAAGCTAGATGGGTGTGAGTTTTCCTTGCCCTTATGTGGGCCTACCGAGGATGTCGTGGTGGTTTGTGCAGCCCTTTGAGACACTAGTTATTTAGGGCTATATAAGTAAACATTGATTGATTGATGCAAGTGTAAGCCACTGTGACACTATTGGGGTTTTTTTTTCATAAATGTCTAATGATAATGTAAATGAGGGATTTTTAATCACTGCTATGCTGAAATTATAACTAATATTGATACTGTTGTTGATAAAATTCATTTTTGTTTCACTACTTTTGGTTTGTTCTGTGTGGTGTTTGTGTCTCCTCAATTGCTCTGTTTATTGCAGTTCTGAGTGTTACTGGGTCAGGTTCGGTTTTGGAATTGGATTTCATTGTTATGGTATTGCTGTGTAGTGGTTTGTTGGATTGATTTAATTAAAAATTAAATTAAATTAAAAAAACAACGATTTAAAAAAAAACAAGAATCGATTCTGAATGGCACAATGTGAGAATCGCGATTCGTATTCGAATCGATTTTCTCTCACACCCCTAATATATATACCCTCCCACAATCTCCCAAATTCGAAAGTCTCATGGTTGGCAAGTATGACTTAAACAAGTTGAAAAACTTATTGGGGTGTTACCATTTCATCCTAGCCTCTGGTGAGGGCGGTCGCATTCTCCGTTCTCTCCTTCCCTGCTTGCTCTCTTTGTCTTTGTCTGAACTTTTAAAAAGCCTCTTTCTTTGCGCTGTCCTCTAATCCAAATTTCAATATGAATATGATCAGCTGGACTCTTGACGCTATTGACACAGTCTTTTCGACAAGAAAAAGAGGTTCGGGGGAGCCCGGCTGCCCTGATGGAACCATCGCTGCAGGTCACGTGCGAGACTCCAGGAACTCATGGAGGATCATGTGCCTCTCAGCTCTTTCCATCGAGGATGTCGAAGACATCTACCTATTTGGAGCTGTGATCACGGGGCACTTGCTGATTGGGCTGGGCATTGCTCTGGTGTATCGACAAATTCGGAAGATGATGGCAGCCTCTCAAGGAGCCCAACGGCTGTTCAACGCAATGGAAGGATTGGGTCGGGCTGTGGGAACACAGACTTGTGCGATTTCGGAGTTGAATCGCAAAATGGATCTCATCTTGGAAAAGTTTGCAGAGAAGGAATAATTAATTGGAACTGAAAGAGATCCAGCATGTACAACAGAGAAGATAAGTCAATATTTTGTCTTCTCGAAGGAAAACAACTTTTTATCTACGATTTGGACTCCCTGAATGGCCTTGGCATGGAACAGGCTGTTCTGAAGAAAGTCTCCCGAAGACTCCTCAAAGATAGACGCTTTTGACTTTCCTTTTTGTCAACAACATCTGTAGCCGAACTTTATCGGCCTCAGCCATACAAAAACACTCACCGCCTCTCCCGAGTTAATTGGGCATATACGCACACACATGACCCCGACCCTTAAATCAACACCCTAACCACCGCTTATCAATCAATCAATCAATCAATGTTTATTTATATAGCCCCAAATCACAAATGTCTCAAAGGACTGCACAAATCATTACGACTACAACATCCATCCTCGGAAGAACCCACAAAAGGGCAAGGAAAACTCACACCCAGTGGGCAGGGAGAATTCACATCCAGTGGGACGCCAGTGATAATGCTGACTATGAGAAACCTTGGAGAGGACCTCAGATGTGGGCAACCCTCCCCCCTCCAGGGGACCGAAAGCAATGGATGTCGAGCGGGTCTAACATGATACTGTGAAAGTTCAATCCATAGTGGCTCCAACACAGCCGCGAGAGTTCAGTTCAAGCGGATCCAAGACAGCAGCGAGAGTCCCGTCCACAGGAAACCATCTCAAGCGGAGTCGGATCAGCAGCGTAGAGATGTCCCCAACCAATACACAGACGAGCGGTCCATCCTGGGTCTCGGCTCTGGACAGCCAGTACTTCATCCATGGTCATCGGACCGGACCCCCTCCACAAGAGAGGGGGGGACATAGGAGACAGAAAAGAAGCGGCATATCAGCTGGTCTAAAAGGAGGTCTATTTAAAGGCTAGAGTATACAGATGAGTTTTAAGGTGAGACTTAAATGCTTCTACTGAGGTAGCTCAGTAGAAGCTCCTTTGGGGTTGTGAAATGGCTGAGCGGCGCTACAGAGCGAAGAGCGGGCCTGCGCAAACCCACCCCTCCCTCTGTTGCAAGTTGGTGTGATATATGTATGTTTAATGTGTGCCATGCTATGTGAGGTTTTTTCCCTTGGACTCAGACTAGACCTATGCTGAGGGTCTAGCCTTGGACTGATATTTTTTCACCCCCGCCCCCTTTCCTAACTTCACCCTTTTCTTATCTTTTTAAGGAGCTGACCGGCTGATCCGTCGGCGGTCTCGTCTTGTCCCCCCCCCGTAACGTATGTCTGCTCTGTACCGAAAATGTAATTTCAGTTCTGATGTGTCTTGCACATGTTGGAACAGACAAATAAAAAATGATTCTGATTCTGATTTAGTGGTCAATCGTACGGAATATGTACTGTACTGTGCAATCTACTAATAAAAGTATCAATCAATTCCGGGATTTAGGCCCCATTAGGCTCCTGTTTATTTACCTGCGTCAGTGCAGATTTAGGTTTATTTTGAAAGGTTCATTGCCTAATATTTAAGTAATCATAAAAAAAAATACTTAAAATGGGATGTAGTGTATTTATACACAATGATTTTAAACCATTTATCGTCACCAACACGTTATTGCTCGCTGTATTTACAGAAGAAAAGATTGGAGGTACATCCTGTCTTTACATCTGAGGAGTCCTCAAATTAAGCAATAAAGACAAATGTGGACTTATTTGTGCATCGCTAAGTAACTTATTTGATTGACATGATGAGTGCTGCTGTGATCGTGACGCCAACGCTAATGTGAAGTGAATTATATTTATATAGCGCTTTTCTCCAGTGACTCAAAGCGCTTTACATAGTGAAACCCAATATCTCAGTTACATATAAACCAGTGTGGGTGGCACTGGGATGACAAAAAGGACATGTTTGTTTGCAGTTGATTTCCTGCTACACATATTAGTCTCATCTCCAATTCATGTCTGCAGTTGTTTTTATGCTGTGAAGTTCATATTTTGTCTCATTATTTGAGGGAGGTCTTGTTTTGGTTTTTTTTGTCTTATGGTTTTAATTTGAAAAGTAACTCTCCTCTCGTTTCAGGTCACTTGCCCTTCCTTTTGTGTCATCAGTCTGACGTCATCCCTGTTCTCTGATTGTTTCCAGCTGTTCCCTATTACCTTCATGTGTTTATAAGCTCACTCCTTCCTTTGTTCTGTGCCAGATTGTCTTGTTTATTCGTGCTCTCTAGCGTCCATGTCTTTGTCCATGCCTTGCCTTGTCTTGTGCTTATGTGCCTTGATCCCGAACCCCTTTATGAATATTTTGAGTTTTCCTTTCTTCCTCCTCAGCAGAGTGATTTTGATTATTTCGTTATTCAGCCGCAGTGGTAAGTTTCAGTTAAAAGTTTTTCATTCATTCCTCAACTTTTTGAGTGACTATTTTTGCTAAATACTTTATTAGATTAGGTAGTGTAGATATTTTCATAGATGTTGTTTTGGTGCTCCTGTTGGAGCGTTTCTTGTTAAATACTGTTTATAGTTTGTCTATACTTTTGTGTTTTCCTCCGTTCGGAGTGATTTTCGGTTGTTCCTTCTTTTTCTGGAACCTTTTCGCCGAGTAGTTTATTTTTGTGATTATAGATAATGTTTTTTCTTGACTTGGGAGGTAAAAGGAAATTGTCAAAATAAAAGCCTGTCTAAAGTTCCAACTCTGCATCTGAGTCCAATCCTTTTATCAAAGCGTGACATTATTAAGCTATAGGTGTCCCTGTTTTTCAGCAATGTTTGCTAGCGATATCAAGACTCAGTATATGCTGTTGAGCTTACGAGAGATTTATTCATCTAGGTATTACTATTAAGTATATTTTCTTGATGCCAACAAATATACCCAAAGACACTATAATGTGGTCATCCCTGTCCGATAAAGCACTTAGGGCAGGGGTAGGAGACCCAGATGTGGCTCTTTTGATGACTGCATCTGGCTCTCAGATAAATCTTAGCTAACATTGCTTAACGCAATAATTATGAATAATTTTGCTGGTAATCACAGTGCTAAAAATAACGTGCAAAACATAAAACATTCTCATGCATTTATAGCCATCCATCCATTTTCTACCGCACCTGTTCAAGAAGTCGCATTAATGGTAAGAAGTATTTTATGTCACGATGGGGGAGGGGGGTTGCAGCTTGCTGTGGGGTCGTTCTCCCAGGAAGGCAGACGGACTACTATTTAGGTAAAAACATGATTTAATTTTAACTAAAAAAATATACAAACAAAAATCGCTCACAGCGGAGGCACAACTTGGGCTAAAGAACAAAGCTAACGCATAAACAGACTAAGAACGTAAATCAAACAAAACTTACTTGGCATGGCATGAAGCACGAAACTATGGCAAGGCATGAAACAAGTCAGCACAGGGCGACTGACTGGCAAAGACGAGCTTAAATACTGCCTCTGATTAGTGCTCGGGAAGCAGGTGAGCGGGCGTTTTGTCCACCAGAGACAGGTGGACAAAATGAGTAACCAAGGAAACCAGACAAGGGAGTGGAAAAAAACAGGAACTTAAAGAGTTCAAAGGACAAACAGCACATGGCCAAACAAAAACATGATCAACAGACATGACATTTGATTTATTATTGGTTAGCTTCAGAATAACAATGTTATTAAAAAGAATAAGAGACTTACTATACTCTAAAAATGTTGGTCTTACTTAAAAATGCACGCATTTAGTTGTATTCAGTTTTAGAAAATGTGATATGGCTCTCACGGAAATACATTTTGAAATATTTGGCTTTCATTGCTCTCTCAGCCAAAAAGCTTCCTGACCCCTGACTTAAGGCTTTCTTTCCTGCACAACAACTAAGCTTCTAGTTTCTGTTAAGAAAATCGACAACAAAAATACGTTGGATTGGACCAACAATCACAATATTTATCACTAAGACTTAACATGACGTTAGTTTATTTGCTCAAAATTAAGGCATAGCAACAAAAAAAGAACACACACTAATGCCATCTATTGTCCTTTCTTTGTGTTTAGTTCTGCTCTCTAACACTACTCATACACTAGGGCAGTGGTTCTCAACCTTTTTTCAGTGATGTACCCCCTGTGAACATTTTTTTAATTCAAGTACCCCCTAATCAGAGCAAAGCATTTTTGGTGGAAAAAAAAGAGATAAAGAAGTAAAATACAGCACTATGTTTTCAGTTTCTGATTTATTAAATTGTATAACAGTGCAAAAATATTGCTCATTTGTAGTGGTCTTTCTTGAACTATTTGGGGGAAAAAAGATATACAAAAAATAACTAAAAACGTGTTGAAAAATAAACAAATGATTCAATTATAAATAAAGATTTCTACAGATAGAAGTAATCATTAACTTAAAGTGCCCTCTTTGGGGATTGTAATAGAAATACATCTGGTTTCTAAACATTTCTTCACAAAAAAAGAAATCTTTAACATCAATATTTATGGAACATGTCCACAAAAAATCTAGCTGTCAACACTAAATATTGCATTGTTGCATTTCTTTTCACAATTTATGAACTTACATTCATATTTTGTTGGAGTATTATTCAATAAATATATTTATAAATAATTTTTGAATTGTTGCTATTTTTAGAATATTTATTAAAAATCGCACGTACCCCTTGGCATACCTTCAAGCACCCCCAGGGGTGCGCGTACCCCCATTTGAGAACCACTGTACTAGGGAACAAACTCGATTGCGTCACAGAAAGTTGTCCAAACAAATAAAATGTTAAAACAAATGTTTCACAATGTTTTCATTTTAATGTAATACGATGGACTGACACTTTGCCGTGAATCTTTTAAATATTTTATATTAAACTATTTGTATAGCATTTAAACACTACAAGTATTTTAACATTGTTACATGATCCACGGTGGTTTCCATCAGCTTCTGTTATGTTGCAAGCAAGTCATTAAAGTATTGACAGTTTATTGACAGAATACTTTCTATTCCATTATTTAGAAGTCCCGCAGCTGCTGATGTTCTCGCCAACACATTTGTGTTTGTTAATCTGGTATTTATATGAGAATCTCTTATCACACACACTGCAACTGTACACTTTTTCACCGGTGTGTGTTCTCATGTGTTTCACCAGTGTTGACCTTTCACAAAAGCTTTTGTCGCAGCTTGTACAGGAATGTGGTTTTTCACCAGTGTGGGTTCTCATGTGCACAGTCAAGAAAGTATTTCGCGCGAAACCTTTGCCGCAAATTGAACAGGAATAAGGTCTTTCGCCAGTGTGCGTTCTCATGTGCATTACGAGTGTTGATCGGTCACAAAAGCTTTTGTTGCAGCTCGAACAGGAATAAGGTTTTTCACCGGTGTGTCTTCTCATGTGCACTTTCAAACTTTGACTGTGTACAAAGCCTTCCCCACAGATTGCGCATGAAAACAGTTTCTCTCCGGTGTGTCTTCTCATGTGTACTTTCAAATCGCTGCTTTGTATAAAACCTTCACCACAGATTAAACAGCAGAACGGTTTTTCTCCGGTGTGTATTCGTGTATGTTTTTTCAGCGTTTCTTTCCAGGAGAATCTTTTGCTGCAAACCGAGCACATGAATGGCTTTTCCCCGGTGTGCACTCTCATGTGGGTTTTCAGGGTATCTTTTTGGGTAAAACTTTTATCACAGAT
This sequence comes from Nerophis ophidion, assembly GCF_033978795.1. Classification (NCBI taxonomy): domain Eukaryota; kingdom Metazoa; phylum Chordata; class Actinopteri; order Syngnathiformes; family Syngnathidae; genus Nerophis; species Nerophis ophidion. Next base: position 23,890,363 of record NC_084638.1, on the reverse strand, counting down.
CGAACAGGAAAAGGGTTTCACGCCAATGTGTATTCTTGTATGTTTTCTCAAATCACTATTTTGTATAAAACCTTTACCGCAGACTGAACAGATGAAAGGTTTCTCTCCGGTGTGTATTCTGGTGTGTATTATCAAGCTTTCCTTCCGGGAGAATTGTTTACTACAAACTGTGCACATGTATGGCTTTTCTCCGGTGTGCGTTCTCGTGTGTATTTTCAGATGACAATGGTGAGCAAATGTTTTGTCACAGTGGGAACATTTCAAGTGGTTGTTGTCAGTGTGACATGTCTTATCTTCTTTAGAGTCTTCATCATCAGTGTCAGGAGAGTGTGACGTTGTGTCCTCACTATCTGATAGTGGAGCTAAGAGCTTGTCTGCTTGTGATCCTCCACAGTGGTCTCCGTCAGCTGCTGTTGTCATATGTTGTGTTGAGCTGCTGCTTGAAGGCTCCGCCTCTTTCTTCTCCTCACTTTCACCTTTGACCTCGTCATCTTCACTCTTCACAATGACATCAATCACTGGAAACTCCTCCAACCGTTCAAGCTGCTCTCCCTCCTGGCCGATGCTGTGTTCCTCCTCCTCCTCTTTAATGTAGAGGGGCTGGTGCGCCTCCTCTTCTTTGAAGTGGAAGGATTGTGGCTCCTCTTGCTCCATCCTAGAGGTCCACTCTTGCGGCTTTACTGACGTCTGCAGGACACAAGAAGACAATCACATGTTTTAGAATAGTCCAGTCACATGAAACATTGCGCTGAGGATCTGATCAGTCATGATGTTGACAATGCGCACAAACAAGACCAACACAGTATTGTTAGCATGATGACCAAAATAGTCTAGATTTCTATGCGTGCGTAGGTTTTTTTTACAGCTCCTGCCACATTCTTTAAATATGCATGTTGGGTTAATTGAAGACTGACTTATCAATATGTATAATTGTGGGTGTGAATGATGTGTTCTGTGATTGGCTGGTGACCAGTTTAGGGTGTGACCTACCTCTTACCTATACGTCCGCTTGAATAGGCACCAGCTTACATGCGACCCTGAGGATAAGCGCTATAGAACAGGCCTGGGCAATTATATTGACTCGGGGGGGCGTGGGGGGCAAATTTACAGAAGAAAATGTGTCTGGGGGCTGGTAGGGGTGCCTCATTGTCCCGCCCACACAACCATCTGATTGGTTACATACAAAGCCAATCAGCAGTGCGTATTCAGAGCGATGTAACAGCCGATCAGCAGTGAGTATTCAGACTTCAGAGCGATGTAGTCAATCCTTCAGCATCGAGCAGAGATATTCGTTTAGCAGGGGAGGAGCACACTCTACCCAAATTATACTAGTTGTGCAAAGGACATTTTTTAATTTTCAGAAGTTTATTTTGTACTTGAAATTGTTTATAGGGTTAGGCGCAATAAGTGTTTAACTTCAGCCTAAACCCTTTCGGTCTGCAACATTTTTTATTTTCAATCTATGAATGTACAACTTTTTATTTCCAATCTATGAATGTGCAACTGTTTGTTTGCTTTGTTGACCATTGACCGAAGAACAATAAACTTGTAACTTGTAAATATTAAACACTTCCCAGTCACAACTATTACAAACATCACTATGAGCCCGTTGACCTTCTAGAAACTTAAACTGCAGCTCAGTTCTCTCACAGTATAGGCTTGAGATGAAGGCTAATTAGCTTTTAGCGTAACGTTACCTAATTTTGCTGTGTGTGAGCGTGTGTGTGTGTGTGTGTGTGTGTGTATGTGTTAGGGGCAGCAAAGCCCTGTCTGTCTGTTATTTCATTGAACTCCATTGTGTTTAGGGATGAATAGTCTCTCCTATTGCAATTGTACTATTTTTTCAGCTGCAGTTACATGAATCACTAGTAATGTAGCAGCCTAGTTTTGAATAGCAGGGTCCCTGCTATCACATGTTGATAAAAATACAACATTTACATAATAAATTAAGCATGATGAGTTGACATTAAAGGGGAACATTATCACATTAAAGGGGAACATTATCACAATTTCAAAGGGGTTAAAAACAACAAAAATCAGTTCCCAGTGGCTTGTTGTATTTTTAGAAGTTTTTTTATTTATTTTACCGGTCTCGGAATATCCCTAAATAAAGCCTTAAAGTGCCTTATTTTCGGCTCTCTGTGAAGACACTGGCCATTTCCCTTTGACGTCACACAGTGCTGCGAATGTAAACAAACAATGGGAATACCACAGCAAGATATAGTGACATTAGCTCGGATTCAAACTCGGATTTCAGCGACTTAAGCGATTCAACAGATTACGTATGTATTGAAACGGATGGTTGGAGTATGAAAGTATTGAAAAAGAAACTGAAGCTATTGAGCGAATAGCTATTGACGCTATTCATAGCCATAGCATGGCCGAATAGCTGCGTTAGCATCGCCGGTAAAATGTGCGGACCAAACGATCAGGACTTTCGCATCTCGTGACACTGGAGCAACTTAAATCCGTCGATTGGTAAGTGTTTTTTTCGCATTAAATGTGGGTGGAAGGAAATGTAATATAGATGCAAATGCATCTGCAGGTTATCCATACATCTCTGTGCCATGTCTGCTTTAGCACCGCCGGTAAATAGCATGTTAGCATCGATTAGCGTAGCATGTTAGCATCGATTAGCTGGCAGTCAACATCAACAAAACTCACCTTTGTGATTTAATTGACTATCGTTGCAAATGCATCTGCAGGTTATCCATACATCTCTGTGCCATGTCTGCCTTAGCATCGCCGGTCAAATGTGGAGACACTCTGGCACATTCAATGGGGGTTTGGCAGCAGACACTTCTGCATCTTCGGGCCAGTGGTGCAACTTGAATCCCTCCGTTAGTGTTGTTACACCCTCCGACAACACACCGACGAGGCATGATGTCTCCAAGGTTCCAAAAAATAGTCAGAAAAATGGAAAATAACAGAACTGAGACCCGTTTGTGTAATGTGTAGAAAATGAAAATGGTGGCAGTATTACCTTGGTGACGTCACATTCTGACGTCATCGCCACCAAAACAATAAACAGAAAGGCGTTTAATTCGCCAAAATTCACCCATTTAGAGTTCGGAAATCGGTTAAAAAAATATATGGTCTTTTTTCTGCACCATCAAGGTATATATTGACGCTTACATAGGTCTGGTGATAATGTTCCCCTTTAAACAGTTTCAATGGACACTGTTTAATGTTGCACTTTTTATATGTAGAAGAAAGGTTTTGTCATTTTATTTAATCAAAGCAACAACTTGAGGCAGTTTAATGTGGATTAACGTGTGCAGAATTATTATAGTGTTCCCAATGTTAAAAGGATAACGCCACTGTTTACAAATTTTGTAAATAAATAACCAAAAAATTTACATTTTGTTGCTTTCTTACTGTACCGAAAATGAACCGAACCGTGACCTCTAAACCAAGGTACGCACCGAACCGAAATTTTTGTGTACCGTTACACCCCTAGGGGCTGGTATCTGATTTTTCGGACCACTAATACAAAACCTCACAATCATGTCTGATTGATTGCTAAAAACGTTATGACAGACCGCCTTAAAGGGGAACATTATCACCAGACCTATGTAAGCGTCAATATATACCTTGATGGTGCAGAAAAAAAGACCATATTTTTTTTTAACCGATTTACGAACTCTAAATGGGTGAATTTGGGCGAATTAAACGCCTTTCTATTATTTGCTCTCGGAGCAATGACGTCAAAACGAGACATCACCTAGCTAGTCAACCGCCATTTTCTCAAACACATTACACACACAAGTCAAATCAGCTCTGTTATTTTCCGTTTTTTCAACTGTTTTCCGTTACTTTGGAGACATCATGCCTCGTCGGTGTGTTGTCGGAGGGTGTAACAACACTATCAGGGACGGATTCAAGTTGATTTATGTAGAATGTGCATCGATTAGCACGGCATGCTAATCGATGCCAACATGCTATTTAGGCTAGCTGTATGTACATATTGCATCGTTATGCCTCATTTGCAGCTATATTTGCATCCAGCCTTTCCCTCCACCCACATTTAATGCCAAACAAACACTTACCAATCGATGGATTTAAGTTGCTCCAGTGTCAAGAGATGCAAAAGTCCCTCTTTTGGTCCGCACATTTTACCGGCGATGCTACGACTGACATGGCATGCAGATTAATTCAAAAGCACGGTCCGAATTGATCTAATCCTAAAATGGCAGTTTCTCCCTCCTCACTCACTCTCACCCGCCCCTCTTCTTCTCCTCCCTACCTCGGACAGTTGAGATAACAGATTGTTATGGCTTCATTCCGACATTCCAAATTCAAGGTCTATGTAAAAGGCTCACACATTAGCTGTTCTAAAATCTGACTAGGAAATAAAAAGACAACCAAATCCAACAATAACAGAGCTTTTTTTTTTCCTCTGTGCCCAGATGCGATGAGGACATAGGTAACATTTGGACTTCTCATTATCCGAATCCATCCTTGTCAAAGGCTTCACCGAACAACGCCAAAATGACCGAGCAGATGACAGTGAGGGGGACCCTTAAGGGGCACAGTGGATGGGTCACGCAGATCGCCACGACGCCTCAATATCCCGGACGAGCCCCCAAATTGTTGCGTTCTGACCAGTTCTTCCTTCGGTCAACGCCCCCAGGTTCTTTTATGACACATAAGCTGGTTTTAAATCAATCAGAGACAGAGGTTGCTCATTTTGATATTTTATAACCAAAGCGCCTTGGGAGATCAATCTAGATACAACATTTCAAAGGCACGGTCCAAATTGATCTAACCTAAAAATGACAGTTTCTCCCTCCTTCCTCACACTCACCCCTCCCTCGGACAGTTGAGATAACAGATTGTTATGGCTTCATTCCCACATTCCAAATTCAAGGTCTATGTAAAAGGCTCACACTTTAGCTGTTCTAAAATCTGACTAGGAAATAAAAAGACAACCAAATCCAACAATACCCTGCGACACTCAAAGCAGATGCATTTCCAACGATAAAGTCAACGAAATCACAAACGTGAGTTTTGTTGATGTTATTGACTTATGTGCTAATCGGACATATTTGGTCGTGGCATGACTGCCAGCTAATCGATGCTAACATGCTATTTAGGCTAGCTGTATGTACATTTGGAACTATATTTACATCCAGCGTTTCCCTCCACCCACATTTAATGCCAAACAAACACTCACAAATCGATGGATTTAAGTTGCTCCAGTGTCACAAGATGCGAAACTTCCGATCGTTGGTCTGCACATTTTACCGGCGATGCTAAGGCAAACATGGCCGAATAGCGTCAATAGCTATTCGCTCAATAGCTTCAGTTTCTTCTTCAATACTTTCATACTCCAACCATCCGTTTCAATACATGCGTAATCTGTTGAATCGCTTAAGCCGCTGAAATCCGAGTCTGAATCCGAGCTAATGTCGCTATATCTTGCTGTGGTATCCGCTATGTTGTTTGTATTGGAATCACTGGATGACGTCACAGGAAAATGGACAGTAGCTTCGCAGATAGCGAAAATCAGGCACTTTAAAGCCTTTTTTCGGGATATTCCGGGACGGGTAAAATTTACAAAAAAACTTTGAAAAATAAAATAAGCCACTGGGAACTGATTTGTATTGGTTTTAACCCTTCTGAAATTGTGATAATGTTCCCCTTTAAAAAACGGAATGGAATTTTTATTTTTTTTACTGAATGAGAAACCCAGAATGTGGGGCGTGGAAGTTGCCTTCCAGTGGGTCCTCCAGACCACCAAGCATTTCCATGTGAGCCCGTTTCATGGTTACAAGACTGTTTTATTTTACCAATCAAGTCTGATTGGTAAAATAAAAAAAGTTGTCTTTTTGTGACTGTTCTTCTTGCTCTCGCTCTCCCCCAGCTCCAACATGGTCTCTCCTCCCGGTTGCTGCTTATACAGAGCGACAGGTAATTTAATAAACAAGGCCCAGCGGGGCCATCTACGCACATGTCGCTGACTTCGAGGCCGGTCCTGGCACACCCCGCTTTGCTGCAGGCCCACAGGCCACGCCCCCCTCCACAGTGGGATTTACAATATTAACTGAATATTGACAACATATGAACGTCACACCCCCTCTAGATTGACATGTTTTACAATGAAGCGAAACAAAAATGCAACAAACTCAGTGAAATATGAACGCGAAGGGTAAAAAAAACAAGAACCCACCGACAATCTTATATATATGATATATCACTAAGCTTTAGAACTTTGCTGTAAAAATCTCCTTCTGCGTCTGGATGGATGGACACAAAGACCCCTGCTCGTATAACCGAAGGACAAAATCTAACAAAATGAAAGTGTAATTTATGAAATCCTGTAGCCCAGCTAGCATTAGTTAGCAATGTTTTGTTTTTTTAAGAGAATGGATTTAAATGTTTATATTTGTCACGTTCACAAGTTCAATGTTGTAAAACACATCCACACTGATGTAGAGTCGTACGGTATACCGGTACTAGTACAGTATCGCGGTACTATGCTCTGTTTGAAAAGTACCGGTTCGCCATATCTATTTTTTTTTTTTACAGGCATGACAGCACATCGTCACGTCTTGACATTGCTGGTTTTATGTGCAGAGGAGCATGTTCGGCAGCACACAATCACGGAGTACTTACAGGCAGACACAGTGTGTAGACAGAAAAAGGAGAATGGACACATTTTGGCTTAAAAACTAACAATAAAGGTTGAAGTTTTAACACTGAAATGCCCTCAGGAAGAGGAGTTTTAAAGGGGAACATTATCACCAAACCTATGCAAGCGTCAATATATACCTTGATGGTGCAGAAAAAAAGACCATATATTTTTTTAACCGATTTCCGAACTCTAAATGGGTGAATTTTGGCATATTAAAACGCCTTTCTGTTTATCGGTCTTTTAGTGATGACGTCAGAACGTGACGTCACCGAGGTAACACACCCGCCATTTTCATTTTCACATTACAAACACCGGGTCTCAGCTCTGTTATTTTCCGTTTTTTCGACTCTTTTTTGGAACCTTGGAGACATCATGCCTCGTCGGTTTGTTGTCGGAGGGTGTAACAACACTAACAGGGAGGGATTCAAGTTGCACCACTGGCAAGAAATCTGCCGCCAGACCCCCATTGAATGTACCAAAGTGTCTTCACATTTGACCGGCGATGCTAAGACAGACATGGCACAGAGATGTATGGATAACCTGCAGATGCATTTGCAACCATTAAGTCAACGAAATCACAAAGGTGAGTTTTGTTGATGTTGTTGACTTATGTGCTAATCAGACATATTTGGTCAAGGCATGACTGCCAGCTAATCGATGCTAACATGCTATGCTAATCAATGCTAACATGCTATTTATGCTAGCTGTATGTACATTTGAAACTAGATACCCACATTTAATGCGAAACAAACACTTACCAATCGACGGATTTAAGTTGCTCCAGTGTCACAAGATGCGAAAGTCCTGATCGTTTGGTCCGCACATTTTACTGGCGATGCTAATAAAGCAGCCATGTTATGGGCCACTTCATTAGGTACACCCACGCTATGGCTGAATAGCGTCAATAGCTTCAGTTTCTTCTTCAATTTCGTTTTCGCTATCTGCCTCCATACTCGGACCATCTGTTTCAATACATGCGTAATCTGTTGAATTGCTTAAGCCGCTGACATCCGAGTCTGAATCCGAGCTAATGTCGCTATATCTTGCTGTGGTAACCGCCATGTTGTTTGTATTGGCAGCCCTGTATGACGTCACAGGGAAATGGATAGTGGTTTCGAAGATAGCGAAAATAAGGCACTTTAAAGCTTTATTTAGGGATATTCCGGGACCGGTAAAATTTTGAAAAAAACTTCAAAAAATACAACAAGCCACTGGGAACTGATTTTTAATGTTTTTAAGCCTTTTGAAATTGTGATAATGTTCCACTTTAAGACATGGCTAGCTAGCTAGCTAGCAGCTAACGTCCATACACATGCAGCAGTGTTTTAGCTACTTCTAAATCACTAATCCTGGCCTCCATGGCAACAAATAAAGTCATTTTCCTACAAGTATCAACCCTGCATGATGAGGAATAGCCAAACATGTTTCACTACACACCGTAGGAGGATACAATAGCTCACCGCCGTCACAATGTAAACAAACGCCATGGCTGGACTGTAATGATACCAAGTACAAGAGCGTATCTTGTCGATATTACTGGGATTACGTCAATATTTTTTTCTTTTTTTTTAATTGATATTATACTCATAAACTCAGGGACTATGTCCCTGCACACATGAGGACTTAAATTATGACCAATGTATGATCCTGTAACTACTTGGTATCGGATCAATACCTACATTTGTGGTATCATCCAGAACTAATGTAAAGTATCAAACAACAGAATAATAAGTGATTATTACGTTTTAACAGAAGTGTAGATAGAACATGTTGAACGAGAAAGTAAACAGATATTAACAGTAAATGAAGAAGTGGATTAATAATCATTTTTTACAGATTGTCCTTCATAATGTCAAAAAAAATAGAATGATAAATGACATAATATGTTAATGCATATGTCAGCATTCTAATTAGGAGTCTTTGTTAGTTTACTTACTACTAAAAGACAAGTTGTCTGGTGTGTTTACTATTTTATTTAAGGACTAAATTGCAATAATAAACATATTTAAAATATTTCAATAAAGCCAATAATGCCATTTTTTTATGCTCCCCTTTATTAAGAAAAGTATCGAAAGTTACCGAATACATTTTTGTGCCGGTCCCATAAAATTACTTACAAGTGTTTCTTTCATTTTGTCCACTGGTAGATGCCTTTTAACAAAAAAGCTTTGTTTTTTTATTTTATTGCATCAATGATTTGTTGAATGAGTAAAATACGTGAACGTTGTTTCCACATGACTGCTTCAACGAAGTGTATATTTAAGCAGTGCACCGATTGGTGATGCAGGTGATGGGTTATCTTTGTGCGTCAAGGGTGATATCTCGTGGAAAGAGAGCAAAGAGTCCAAAGAAGACTATAGAGAGGTTTTACAATCATTTAAAAGGTGAAAAAGAGACATCACGGAGAAACGTTTGCATAAACAAAAAGCTGTCATTGCCCAATAGCAGTAAAAACAATGATGCAGCCCAATGCCACTAACTGCATATTTAAAGGGGAACATTATCACCAAACCTATGCAAGCGTCAATATATACCTTGATGTTGCAGAAAAAAGACCATATATTTTTTTAACCGATGTCCGAACTCCAAATGGGTGAATTTTGAAGAATTAAACGCCTTTCTGTTTATCGGTCTTGTAGCGATGACATCAGAACGTGACGTCACCGAGGTAACACACCCGCCATTTTAATTTCTCAACACATTACAAACACCGGGTCTCAGCTCTGTTATTTTCCTTTTTTTTGACTATTTTTTGGAACCTTGGAGACATCATGCCTCGACGGTGTGTTGTCGGAGGTTGTAACAACACTAACAGGGAGGGATTCAAGTTGCACCACTGGTCCAAAGATGCCAAAGTGTCTGCCGCCAGACCCCCATTGAATGTGCCAGAGTGTCTCCACATTTTGACCGGCGATGCTAAGGCAGACATGGCACAGAGATGTATGGATAACCTGCAGATGCATTTGCAAGGATAGTCAATTAAATCACAAAGGTGAGTTTTGTTGATGTTGACTTCCAGCTAATCGATGCTAACATGCTACACTAATCGATGCTAAAATGCTATTTACCGGCGGTGCTAAAGCAGACATGGCACAGAGATGTATGGATAACCTGCAGATGCATTTGCAACTATATTACGTTTCCTTCCACCCGCATTTAATGCGAAAAAAACACTTACCAATCGACGGATTTAAGTTGCTCCAGTGTCAAAAGATGAGAAAGTCCTGATCATTTGGTCCGCACATTTTATCGGCGATGCTAACGCAGCTATTCGGCCATGCTATGGCTATGAATAGCGTCAATAGATATTCGCTCAATAGCTTCAGTTTCTTCTTCAATACTTTCATACTCCAACCATCTGTTTCAATACATGCGTAATCTGTTGAATCGCTTAAGTCGCTGAAATCCGAGTTTGAATCCGAGCTAATGTCGCTATATCTTGCTGTGGTATTCCCATTGTTTGTTTACATTGGCAGCCCAGTATGACGTCACAGGGAAATGGATAGTGGTTTCGAAGATAGCGAAAATAAGGCACTTTAAAGCTTTTTTTTAGGGATATTCCGAGACTGGTAAAATTTTGAAAAAAAATTCAAAAAATACAACAAGCCACTGGGAACTGATTTTTATTGTTTTTAACCCTTTTGAAATTGTGATAATGTTCCCCTTTAAGGGTAAACATCTATTTTGGTAAAGAACAGGGTTGTTGAACTCATTTTAGCTCAGGGGCCGCATGGAGGAAAATCTGTACACATGCGGCCCGGACAATTAAAATCATGAAATTAAAACTCATAAATAAAGACAACTTCAGATTGTTTTCTTTGTCTTACTTTGGCCAAAAATAGAAAAAACACAAAATATAGAAAGAATACAGGCAGCGGTAAAGTTTAGATCCATAAATGAAAGAAGAAAGCGAATTAATGTTTATAACTGACATTTGCATAAAAATGTGTTTTCTTTTGTGTTATTTTTTTAATGAATTAACGTTTATGATAACCTTTTTCCAAATCACAATATACAATTGAGATATCACAGGATAATGCATATATTTAGCATTTGTTTGCAAAACGGTTACAAAAACGTTGGACCCCAATTTTATGACTTGTTGGGGTCCCTGGGACCCCATTTAGAAAATGCCTAGCGACAATACTGATTGAGTATTGGTGCCTGCAAAACTAATACTAATTCATTTTAATCTCAGGGGCCATTGATTATTAATTTGCGGGCCGGACTTGACTCTGTCTGTGTTGGCCCTGCGATGAGGCGGTGACTTGTCCAGGGTGTACCCTACCATCTGCCTAAGTGCAGCTGGGATGAGCTCCAGCCACCCCGTGACCCCAAAGGGGACAAGCGGTAGGAAATTGATGGATGGATGAAAGTCTAGTTTGGCTAGAACTCTATGAAGGCTTGACTTTGGGAAAATAAATATGACATGTTTGCCTTTTTTACTTTATTTAAAATCTTTGGGGATACCGTATTTCCTTGAATTGCCGCCGGGTATATAGTATGCGCCTGACTAGAATTACTGCCGGGTCAAACTCGTTTCGCAAAATAATTACCGCATGCTTAGCATTACCGCCGGCTCAGGATTAACGTCGGGTCAAACACGTTTCGCTAAATATTATTTTTTATTAGCGCATGTCTAGAATTTCCACCGGGTCAAACTCGTCACGTCACGAGTGACACGTCCCCTGTTATCATTTTCAAAATGGAGGAGGCTTATTTCAATAGTTTGAAATTGCATAAAGGGAAGAAGATTAAGAGCTATTCAGTAGGATTTAAGGTCCAAGCTATTGAATATGCTAAAAAGAACAGTAAGCAGCTATGCTTTATTAATATACCGTAGCTGCGTGTGTCAAATATGAGTCATTAAATGACTCCCGCCCCCTGGTGGTAGAGGGGGCTAGTGATCCTTCTTGCGACAACTCGGGCGCAGAAGAAGTGACAACAAGCAGCAAGAGTGAGCGGCGATCGTTTGTTTTTTCCTCTCCCTTGCACTTTTAACATGGAGGATTACATATCGAAAATAAAACAGTTTTCTAAACTGGACTTTCAATCGAAGCAGGAGGTAATAAAGGAAGATCTCCATCGAGACACAGAGACTTTTAAAACTGAAGAAAGATAAGGAAGACTTTTATAAACAAGTTATCGATGCTTTTGATCAGAAGGAGCTGCGCATGGACTTCATTTATAAGTAATACCATAATAAAGTTTTTTTTATAAATGTGCTTTTCATGATGGTATCCTAAAACACTCACATTTATAAGCGCAGGCCTAAATTTACCGCATGCCTTTGGTAAATGCCGGAGTGAGAAGAGGTTTTAAAATTTTTAACGCATGCTTGCCTTTACCGCATGCATTTGATAAATGCCGGAGTGAGAGGAGGTTCTAAATTAATTAGCGCCCCGGCGGCAATTCAAGGAAATACAGTAAGTTGTGTTACAAATGTGAAAATACTGGAAGCATTTCACTTTTATAGAATGTGCTTTTTTATATTAGAAGACAAATGTACCTATAGGTGTTCTGTCGTTATTCTCATGGCTTTCAACTGATCAGTTGTCTTAGAAGATGTTTGTCCTCTCACCCGAGTAGTTTATCAGTTCATGCTCATAGACTTTGCTTGAACCAATCTAGTCTGAGCGCTTGGTGGTAAGGTTCTAACTATTTATCCTCTAACATGAGGAGCGTGTGCACAGGAAGGAACTTTTGTGTTCCTTTTGTGGTGTGAAAAAAGAATATGTTCGTCAAGTGTTAACCACAGAATTGAGCCGTTAATGTACGGTATCGAATCGTATGTACACTAAATCGTATCAAATCGAATCTTCCATCACAAAGATTTACATCCCTAGTTTTTAAAAAAGGGCAAATCTATGTATGAATTGCTTAATTTTTTTCAAACTCAAATAAATAATCTGAACTGATGTATAACCACATTTTGGTTTCCGCTGACCTGGCTTGTTCACCAAGTGGGTGTGCAGGTTTGTCGTATTTGCACGCATTCGTCAAAATGGGTCCTCTGTGTTGTCAAAGGTCTTAAAGAGGAACATTATCACAATTTCAAAAGGGTTGAAAACAATAAAAATCAGTTCTGAGTGGCTTGTTGTATTTTTTGAATTTTTTTCAAAATGTTACCGGTCCCGGAATATCCCTAAAAAAAGCTTTAAAGAGCTTGATTTTCGCTATTTGCGATGCGACTATCCATTTCCCTGTGACGTCATACAGTGCTGCCAATGTAAACAAACAATGGCGGATACCACAGCAAGATATAGCGACATTAGCTCGGATTCAGACTCGGATTTCAGCGGCTTAAGCGATTCAACAGATTACGCATGTATTGAAACGGATGGTTGGAGTATGAAAGTATTGAAGAAGAAACTGAAGCTATTGAGCGAATAGCTATTGATGCTATTCATAGCAATAGCATGGCCGAATAGCTGCGTTAGCATCGCCGGTAAAATGTGCGGACCAAACGATCAGGACTTTCGCATCTTGTGACACTGGAACAACTTAAATCCGTCGATTCGTAAGTGTTTTTTCGAATTAAATGTGGGTGGAAGTAAACGTAATATAGTTGCAAATGCATCTGCAGGTTATCCATACATCTCTGTGCCATGTCTGCTTTAGCACCGCCAGTAAATAGCATGTTAGCATCCATTAGCTGGCATTGAACATCAACAAAACTCACCTTTGTGATTTCGTTGACTTTATCGTTGCAAATGCATCTGCAGGTTATCCATACATCTGTGCCACGTCTGCCTTAGCACCGCCGGTAAATAGCATGTTAGCATTGATTAAATAAATAAATGATAAATGGGTTGTACTTGTATAGCGCTTTTCTACCTTCAAGGTACTCAAAGCGCTTTGACATTACTTCCACATTTACCCATTCACACACACATTCACACACTGATGGAGGGAGCTGCCATGCAAGGCGCCAACCAGCACCCATCAGGAGCAAGGGTGAAGTGTCTTGCTCAGGACACAACGGACGTGACGAGGTTGGTACTAGGTGGGAATTGAACCAGGGACGCTCGGGTTGCGCACGGCCACTCTCCCACTGCGCCACGCCGTCCCTTAGCTGGCAGTCACGCCGCAACCAAATATGTCTGATTAGCACATAAGTCAACATCAACAAAACTCACCTTTGTGATTTCGTTGACTTTATCGTTGCAAATGCATCTCCAGGTTATCCATACATCTCTGTGCCATGTCTGTCATCGCCGGTAAAATGTGCAGACACTCCGCTACATTCAATGGGGGTCTGGCGGCAGACACTTTCACATCTTCGGGCCAGTGGTGCAACTTGAATCCCTCCCTGTTAGTGTTGTTACACCCTCCGACAACACACCGACGAGGCATGATGTCTCCAAGGTTCCAAAAAATAGTCGAAAAAACGGAAAACAACAGAGCTGAAACCCAATGTTTGCAATGTGTTGAAAATGAAAATGGCGGCTTTATTACCTCGGTGACATCACGTTCTGACGTCATCACCACAGAGCGATAAACAGAAAGGCGTTTAATTCGCCAAAATTCACCCATTTAGAGTTCGGAAATTGGTTAAAAAAATATATGGTCTTTTTTCTGCACCATCAAGGTATATATTGACGCTTACATAGGTCTGGTGATAATGTTCCCCTTTAACTGAAATATTCCCACATTGATGCGGTGGCGTTTGGTTTTGTGATCATTTTGTCCATGTTAGCCGCTACATGCTAATCAGTTGCACTCCGGAATGCTAGCAGGCCAGCGGCCCCCGCCTCGGTACACAAAGAGTCAAAGAGTCACCCCCTTTTTATTCCACTGTGATACAAACGCGCGTAGCCGCTAAAAGCAAGCACATGGCCATTTATCGACGTTGGAAAACTTGTCGACTTAATTTTAATTTATCATTGGTTAAATGACTTATCGGAAATCGGCCCAGTCATACACAGTATTATAATTTATTATTATTTAGTCGACTGGTCACCGATTATTTTTTGGGGATTAGTCGACAAGTTAAACAAATGTTTTTTATATGATTTTATATACATACTGTATTTTTCGGACTATAACGCACACTTAAAATCCTTTCATTTTCTCAAAAATACAGGTCGCCTTCGCCTGGTGCACCAAACGTACGGCATAATTCTGGTTGTGCATACCAACCTCGAAGCAACTTTATTTGGTCCATGGTTTAATGATAAGTGTGACCAGTAGATGGCAGTCACACATAAGATACATGTAAACTGCGATATGACGCCAGTAAACAACACCCTAACTTTAAATGTTCCATTGAAAATATAGAACATTACACACGGCACTCAAAAATCTGTCAAAATGTTTTTAGTACGACTTTGGTAAGCCAGACCGCTTGATGGATTGTTGGCGCATTAAACATACAAGTATTATTATGTTGTTTATGAGAACCGCAAAATTGCACCTATTAGCAGACATTATCTGGTGTTTTGTTTCACGATATTATGCAAAAGCAACTTTTCTTACCTTCTGGTACCTGCTGTGTGTATTTGGGATCTGCATAAGTTCTGAAAATGTGCGCGTGTCTGCCATTGTAGTCCGTGATGACACCGTAGTCGATAAGCTTCTTCTTTTTCTCTATCTTCTTGTTATGGGACATTCATCCTCCACTGTTGCCATTTCTAATATAAAGTAGTATAAAAAGTTCTTACTTATATCTGTCAGTAAACGTGCCATAAAAGCCCTAAAACATACCGGTATGGTGAGTTTACATTATTCACCCAAGGTGGTGACTTGTACAGTGTGTACGCCGCCTTCCGCCCGAAAGCGGCCGAGATAGGCTCCAGCACCCCTCGCGACTCCGAAAGGGACAAGCGGTGGGAAATGGATGGATGGACCCAAGGAACTTTTGTTATTAGAGAGTTCCGGTCCGATGGTTTTTTTCACGGGACACATTTCCGGCGTTGTTGTTACACGGAGGAGGAGATGCTGCTCCCTTATTGATTGAAGTAAAGTCTGAATGTCATTAACAGTTAGCTCCATCTTTTGACACTTCTTCCACTCCCGTCCTTGCACGCTACACCGCTAAAACAAAGATGACTGGGAGAGGGTGAGCCACGTAAATAAGACCGTCCACAAAACGGCGCATCCTGAAGCGACCGTCGGAAAGTGACTTGAAGATGATCTGTAAAACATAATCTATGCAACATTTTGACCAAAGAACCACCATTACATGTTATGCAGACCACAAGGAAGTGTTTTCTATTCAGAAAAAAATAATATGACTCCTTTTAATAATCCGGCACCCTATGGAAATAGACCTAAATAGACCCACTCATTGGCAGTGCGCCTTTTAATCCGGTGCGCCCTATGGTCCAAAAATGCGGTATATGTTTGCGTCCACAACTTGTTTTTAACTCATTTTCAAAATCTATTGTAGTAATTTGTAATATTTGTAATTACCTAACTCATTACTGAAAGGGCTTATATTATGATTTTTTTTCTACATTTAATACATTTCTTTTTGGTCTACATTAGTGTTTTTCAACCTTTTTTGAGCCAAGGCACATTTTTTGAGTTGACAAAATCCCGAGGCACACCACCGGTAGAAATCATTAAAAAAAAAAAAACTCAGTTGACAGTAAAAAGTTGTTGGATATGACTTTAAACCGTAACCAGGCATGCATCAATATAGCTCTTGTCTCAAAGGTGTACTGTCACCACCTGTCACATAACGCCGTGACTTATTTGGATTTTTTTTTGCTGTTTTCCTGTGTGTAGTGTTTTAGTTCTTGTATTGCGCTCCTATTTTAGTCGCTTTTTCTCTTAGTTTGGTATTTTCCTGTAGCAGTTTCGTGTTTTCCTTTGAGCAATATTTCCCGCATCTACTTTGTTTTAGCAATTAAGGATATTTCAGTTGTTTGTATCCTTCTTTTGGGGGACATTGTATACTTTGTGGATGCCCTCTCTGCTCCACAGTAAGTCTTTGCTGTCGTCCAGCATTCTGTTTTTGTTGAATTTTTAGCCAGTTCAGTCTTAGTTTTCTTTCTGCATAGCCTTCCCTAAGCTTAAATTCCTTTTCTTAGGGGCACTCACCTTTTCTTTATTTTTGGTTTAAGCATTAGACACCTTTTTACCTGCACGCTGCCTCCCGCTGATAACGACATCTACAAAGCAATTAGCTACCGGCTGCCACCTACTGATATGGAAGAGTATTACACGGTTACTCTGCCAAGCTCTAGACAGCACCGACACTCAACAACAAGTAATTTGCAGACTATAATTACTGGTTTGCAAAAAATATTCATCTTCCATGGCCAGACTGTGTCTCACGGCACACTAGTGTGCCACAGTATTATGTAATGGTGTTTCTTTGGTCAAATTGGTGTATGGATTATGATTTGCAGATCATCTTCAAGCCGCTTTCTGACCATCTCTTAAGGACTGGGTCTTTTCCCCATGTCGTAGTCCTTAGCGCTTCCATATGTGGTCTACTGACAGATATACAGGTGCTGGTCATATTATTGGAATATCATGAAAAAGTTGATTTATTTCATTAATTCCATTTAGAAAGTCAAACTTGTGGATTGTATACATTCATTCCAAACAGACTGATACATCTCAAGTGTTTTTTGCCAAAAAGGAGATGATTATAGCTGACAACCAATGAAAACCCTAAATTCAACATCTCAGAAAATTAGAATATGGTGAAAAGGTCAGATATTGAAGACACCTGGTGCCACACTCCAATTAGCTAACTAACTCAAAACACCTGGAAAAGCCTTTAAATGGTCTCTCGTTTTGATTATGTATGACACACAATCATGGGGAAGACTGCTGACTTGACAACTGTCCAAAAGAGGACCATTGATACTTTAAAGAAGGAGGGCAAGACACAAAAGGTCATTGCCAAAGAGGTTGGATGTTCCCAGAGCTCTGTGTCCAAGCACATTAATAGAGAGGCAAAGGGAAGACAAAGATGTGGTAGAAAAAAGTGTACAAGCAAGAGGGATAACCGCGCCCTGGAGAGGATTGTCAAACAAAACCGATTCAAAAATGTGGGGGAGATCCACAAAGAGTGGACTGCAGCTGGAGTCAGTGCTTCAAGAACCACCACGCACCGACGTATGCAAGATATGGGCTTCAGCTGTCGCATTCCTTGTGTAAAGCCACTCTTGAATAAGAGACAACGTCAAAAGCGTCCCGCCTGGGCTCAAGACAAAAAGGACTGGACTGCTGCTGAGTGGTCCAAAGTTATGTTTTCAGATGAAAGTAAATTTTGTATCTCCTTTGGAAATCAAGGTCCCAGAGTCTGGAGGAAGACAGGAGAGGCACAGAATCCACGTTGCCTGAAGTCCAGTGTCAAATTTCCACAATCGGTAATGGTCTGGGGTGGTCATGTCATCTGCCGGTGTTGGTCCACTGTGTTTCCTGAGGTCTAGGGTCAATGCAGCAGTCTACCAGGAAGTTTTAGAACACTTTATGCTGCCTGCCGCGGACCAATTTTATGGAGGTGAAGATTTCATTTTCCAACATGACTTGGCACCTGCACACAGTGCTAAATCTACCAGTACCTGGTTTAAGGACCATGGTATCCCTGTTCTTGATTGGCCTGCAAACTCACCTGACCTTAACCCCATAGAAAAGCTATGGAGTATTGTGAAGCGGAAGATGCGAGATGCCAGACCCAACAATGCTGAAGAGCTGAAGGCCACTATTAAAGCAAGCTGGGCTCTCATAAGACCTGAGGAGTGCAACAGACTGGTGGACTCCATGCCACGCCGTATTGCTGCAGCAATTCAGGCAAAAGGAGCTGCAACTAAGTATTGATTGCCGTACATGCTGAAACTTTCCATGTTCATACTTTTCAGTTGGCCCACATTTCTAAAAAATGTTTTTGGTACTAGTCGTAACTAATATTCTAATTTTCTGAGATACTGAATTTGGGATTTTCAGTAATTGTCAGTATTAATCATCAAAATTTAAAGAAATAAACATTTCAAATATATCACTATGTGTGTAATGAATTGATATAATATGTAAGTTTCACGTTCTGAATATAATTACTGAAATAAATCAACTTTTTCATGATATTCTAATAATATGAACAGCACCTGTAAGTTGAAGCTATTCGCTACTCTGTATTAGAAATGGCAAAAGGGGGAGGATGCATGTGCATGTATGAGCCAGTCTGCCCCACAACAACAGTAAAAGAAGGAACTCTTGGCCTATAATGTCAGACTGCAAAGTTCTCCAGGTAAATTTCTACCATTTATGGATATATCTGCTGAAATCACAGGTTGGAAAACATCCCACATCAAGGACTATTCCAAACTGCTGGTTTTGAGGTAAGGGTAAAAGCTTAAAGCGAGTACGCAACATCCTGAAGGACAGATAAGGCCCGGCAAATGGCCTCTTCAACCCTCTACCCTCTGGAAGGAGGGTAGCGGGTTTTCGCCAGGACCACCAGAATGTTTCACATTCTGTATCCGCAGGCTGTGAGACTGCTAAATGAACAGCCTGCCCCTTTGCTGCCCCGGACCATCTTATTACCTCACTCTTCACCACCTAAATAATTGCGCTCTGGACATTGAGAAGGAATCTGCGTTCAAAAGACTCCGGCTTATTAGTGATTCCTAAAGCCCAAAAAAAGTCTGCGGGCTATAGAGCGTTTTCTGTTCGGGCTCCAGTACTCTGGAATGCCCTCCCGGTAACAGTTCGAGATGCTACCTCAGTAGAAGCATTTAAGTCTCACCTTAAAACTCATCTGTATACTCTAGCCTTTAAATATACCTCCTTTCTAGACCATTTGATCTGCCGCTTCTTTTCTTTTCCTCCCCTTGTGGAGGGGGTCCGGTCCGATGACCATGGATGAAGTACTGGCTGTCCAGAGTCGAGACCCAGGATGGACCGCTCGCCTGTATCGCTTGGGGACATCTCTACGCTGCTGATCCGCCTCCACTCGGGATGGTTTCCTGTGGACGGGACTCTCGCTGCTGTCTTGGATCTGCTTTGAACTGAACTCTCGCGGCTGTGTTGGAGCCACTATGGATTGAACTTTCACATTATCATGTTAGACACGCTCGACATCCATTGCTTTCGGTCCCCTATAGGGGGGGGGTTGCCCACTTCTGAGGTCCTCTCCAAGGTTTCTCATAGTCAGCATTGTCACTGGCGTCCCACTGGAGGTGAATTCTCCCTGCCCACTGGGTGTGAGTTTTCCTTGCCCTTTTGTGGGTTCTTCTGAGGATGTTGTAGTCGTAATGATTTGTGCAGTCCTTTGAGACATTTGTGATTTAGGGCTATATAAATAAACATTGATTGATTGCATGGGTGCAACGTCAACGCAACACCCATCAGACATCCTACTGTTCCCACCCCCACGTCCCCATATTCGCGGTCTTCTTGACAATGCTAAACTGTAAACTATGGTCAACCTGCACATCAAAGCAGTTTCTATGCCGCTAGACAAAGCTCAAACAAAATCTCGTTGACATGTGTCATGTCTCGTGATCATGTTTTGTTCGGTTATATTCTGTTTGTTTTTGACTCCATTAGTTCCTGTTTTTGCGCACCCTAGTCTGTTTTAGTTTCCATGACAACTCATTAGTTTCACCTGTACTCATTTGGACTCACGCACCTGTGTTAATCATGTCACTATTATTTAAGCTTGTAGTTGCCAGGCAGTCGGGCTGGCGTCTGTTATTTTCATGCTCTGTTCATACTAGTTTTTTTTCACTTCAAAGTTCATGCTGCTCGTTTTACGTCACAGTAAGTGTGTTTTTTGGTTTCATGTCCATTGTGTGTCTAAGAGTTCGATTTTGTTCCCATACACTAATTTTGTGTCTCCACCTTGTGCGCGCCTTTTGTTTGTACTTTTCTGAGTTGAAGATTAAATCATGTTTTTACCTGCACACCATGTTCCGAATAGTCCGGCAGCCTTCCTGGAAGAACGACCCCGCAGCAAGATACGACCCCCCCCCCCCATCTTGACAACATGTATGACTTAAGTGTTATTATGTTAATGACAATTAAGGAATTAATTGATTGAGGGGTGCAAAGATCTGTTGACATTAAGGGTGTAACAGTACACAAAAATTTCAGTTCGGTGCGTACCTCGGTTCAGAGGTCACGGTTCGGTTCATTTTCGGTACAGTAAGAAAACAACAAAATATAAATTTTTGGGGTATTTATTTAACAAATTTGCTAAATCTTCCACCAAAAATGTTTTTCTTAGTGGAACATCTGATGTGAAGTAATCGGAAACTTGGATAGGTCAATAATTGATTTTGATTCAATATTATGTTTTGAGCAATGACAGTTTGAAAGAACGAAAAACAGATTTGTTTTATTAGTCAGCGTTGCAACTTTTTCTAAATTACATTTAGCCTTTAAGCTTTTTTATTTCACTTTTGTTTATGTTTTTGTTTATTTTAATAGTATTTTTAGAATGTGCCATGGGCCTTTAAAACATTAGCTGTGGGCCGCAAATAGCCTCCGGGGCACACTTTTGACACCCCTGCTATATATAATAATAAATAAAATCTGATAAATCTCTGGGTAAAAAGCAGAGCCTGGCGACACATGCGCGTTTATCATAACTCTCTCTGTCTCTGCTCCTCCCTCACAAATGTTGCTGCGCACACAATTTTTTGTTTTGTTTAGAACCCTTTCTTAACCCTGAACGTACATTGAAAATACATGCAACTCTAACTTAAAATGCCGGACATTTTAGGCATTTAAGAAACTCCACCCGGACAGCCCCGCAAAAGAGGACATATCCTGTGAAAAGAGGAGGTATGGTCAGTCTATCGTAGCCCGGTTGCTGCTAGCATGCTGTGTGTTGTTGTTTTTTTTGATCGATTGAAACTTGTATTAGTAGATCGCACAGTACAAATTTCGTACAATTGACCACTAAATGGTAACACCCGAATAGGTTTTTCAACTTGTTTAAGTCGGGGTCCACGTTAATCAATTCATGGTGCCTCGGTGCGCTACTTAATATGTCCGTGTGGAACTTGTTCGGTACACCTCTGAACCGAACCGAAACCCCCGAACCGAAACCCCCGTACCGAAACGGTTCAATACAAATGCACGTACCGTTACACCCCTAGTTGACATTGTCAACAAATATTGACAATATGATGCGTCAATAGTTGCGATGTCATCACTAATATTTTTTTCCGGAGGGGTGCCACTCGAACAACAAATCCTTCGTTAAAACAAAAATCACATACGGTTTTCCTTTGTTTATGCGTTCTAATTTGCAAAATACAGCAATTTATAGGTGGCTAACAATGCAGCTAATAGGAGTAATCTATGCCTCTGAAAAAAGTGATATCGTTGACAATGCTTCTCCATTGAGTAGTTATTCCAAGGGTCCTTTTAAAAGGCCTACTGAAAGCCACTACTAGCCACCACGCAGTCTGATAGTTTATATATCAATGATGGAATATTAACATTGCAACATACGCCAATACGGCCTTTTTAATTTATTAAATTGCAATTTTAAATTTCCAGCGAAGTGTCCTGTCTAAAACGTTGCGGTATGATGACTCGTATGATGACGCGTGCATTTGACGTCTCGGGTTGTAGCGGACATTATTTTCCAGCCCGATCCCAGCTATAAGTAGTCTGTTTTAGTCGCATAATTAAACAGTGTTCTGGACATCTGTGTTGCTGAATCTTTTGCAATTTGTTCAATTAATAATGGAGAAGTCAAAGTAGAAAGATGGAGGTGGGAAGCTTTTAGCCTTTAGCCACACAAACACACGATGGTTCCTTGTTGAAAATTCCCGGAGGTGAAGCTTTACTATGGATCAGAGCGGTCAAGCGAACATGTCAACCGGCAGTTTTCGGTGAGAAAATTGTGGTAATAAGTCGGCTCTTACCGTAGATCAGCGGAGCTTCTGTCCTGCTGCGGATACCGTGACTTCCCTCAGAGACTCTGGCGTTAACACACCCGTGGCCACACCCCTCCGACTTTCAGGTACGATACAACTCACTAAAACACTAGCAACACAATAGGCAGATAAGGGATTTCCCAGAATTATCCTAGTAAATGTGTCTAAAAACATCTGAATTGCTCCCACTTTTTTTTCTTCTTACTAGTCCTTCACTCTAAATTTCCTCATCCACGAATCTTTCATCCTCCCTCAAATTAATGGGGAAATCGTCGCTTTCTCGGTCCGAATAGCTCTAGTTGCTGCTGACTATGATTGTAAACAATGTGAGGATGTGAGGAGCCCTACAACCCGTGACGTCACGCGCACATCGTCTGCTACTTCCGGTACAGGCAAGGCTTTTTAATTAGTGACCAAAAGTTGCGAACTTTATCGTCGATGTTCTTTACTAAATCCTTTCAGCAAAAATATGGCAATATTGCGAAATGATCAAGTATGACACATGGAATGGACCTGCTATCCCCGTTTAAATAAGAACATCTCATTTCAGTAGGCCTTTAATGTTAATGATCAAATCTAAAGTTGGTAAACATGTGCGAGTAAGAAGTAAACAAACCTTTCCTGTGCAACACAACTTGATGTTTCCTGTAAACAGCGTCCAGTAGTGGATGTTATTTGTTTTATAACATTAGAAATAATTATTCAACGGCCGCAGTTAGTCACTGATTCACCGGTGTTTGTAATTAACACATTTTCACGCCATCACAACACTTTATACTCACATTTGATCTCTGCTTAGCGATGTGTTGCTCACTTCCGCGTCTCTTTGTTAGCAGCTAGCGAGCTAAGCTAACTAGCCAGCTAAGCGAGACCGAGACGCTTCAAATTTCCCCGAGTTGAGTCGCGTTGGTCCTGACACAAATAATTAATCATGCGTAGTTTGTCGTCAGATAGAAGAATGACGACACAAATGTAGAAATTAAGAAAAAACTGCAGACTTAGCTAAGGTTGGTTTGTCTTTGTTCTGCTTTTTCTTCTCCTTGCTAGCGGGTTGCGACCATGACCTGAAAGGTGACTACCGCCACCTACAGCACTGTAGTATATAGCGAAGTGTATTAAACAAATTCATATTATTTCTCACAATACGTATGGTTAAGGACTCTAAATATTCGTTAGAGGTGACCACTAATGCTCATTTTCAGGAAATCCCCGAACCTGAATGTTTCTTTTGAGGGCAGGACAAAGGACGCTTGAAAGTTACGTGCAGTACCGGAGTCTAACAGAGAGGCAGCAGCTGCGAAAAGTTGCCTGCATACAGACTACCCGAGCTTCCCCTGAAGAAGATGCTCACCGTCTTTCCGGAGCCTATCACCGGACTGCATTCATATCTTTGTGGCCAATCACGTCGCCGAGTACATCTTTGTAAATAAACTGCCCAATCACAGAGGGAATGCAATGTTTTTGTCCCGCCCACGCCAAAATTTGTTAGTATAAATTGACAATCATATTTTAAAAAACACATACATTGTTCAATTATGTTTTCTATCACACACGGACTACAGTATGTGTTCTTTAGACCAGGGGTCTTATACTCAATTTACCTTGGGGGCCCCTGGATGCAGAGATTTCATAAAAAAATATATTTTTAAATGTCTTTATTTTTATTTTCAACACACAAAAAAAATCAAAATATAAATGACCAATATGAGAATTGTGCACCGCAACTTTCTCTGTGCAAATAAGACACAAAGAAATATTGCATCACCCACTTTTCCTGGAAATGTCTTCGCTCATCACTAACCTTTCTTTTCACAGCAGGCTTTAAAAGAAATACATGTTTGGGGTTGTGGAATATATTTGTGCAGAATAATGTTATTTCCGCAATGTGTGTCATTCCGCTTTTCCTCCCTACATCAACACAGCGGTGCAGTACCGGGATAGCGAGCGCAAAAAAGTAACAACTGTCATCCGGCGTCATATAAAAATATATCTGCTTAGCTCATTATGTGAGGAAATGCAAATTAAATAGTAAAAAAAAACAAATAACGGTTTGAATTGGTCAAGGTTATCCGGGACTGTTATTACTGACGGACAGGTGTCGCGGTGTGACTGCAGCCAGGCACGTAAAGAAAACCCTCGTCTCCATGGCAACGTTTCTGTCGCTTTCACTTGTTTGCCGCTTTTCCACTAATGAAGAGGTAGGCAACCCAAAACGTTGAAAGAGCCATTTTGGAGCCAGACAACAAAAATTGTCTCTGTTTGGAGCCAACTGGATGAAGGTGGGGTGGGGTTGCGGGGTGTGTGTGTGTGTGTGTGTGGGGGGGGGGGGGGGGGGGGGGGGGGGGGGGGAAGAGCGCGTGCGGGTCTAGTGGTAAAGTGGCAAAACGTTTTTCTGCTTGCATCATGCAAGTGACATCAATGTTCAGCCCTCGAGAGCCATATACCACACCGTGATTGGTAGATTCCTTCAGCTCCGCACACAATGCTGTCAAGCGCCATTCTTATAAAACTCGCGGGCCGCGCTAACATTAAACTTTCATATTAAGGTGGGGGCCGCCTCTCTGAGACCCCTGCTTTAGACCAAACTAGGCCGTAATTTACTGTTCAACTTCGGCAGACATGTTCACAACAGTACATAACAAGCCCTACTCCGTTTCCGGTGCATCACTGAATATTGTCCCCGTTGCAAAACTAACAATAGTTCCTAGGAAACGCATTTCTGAACAGTAGCTCCTTTTGTTGCATATATTATTGTTATTTTCTATTGTAGTATTGACTTGGAGTTTATTCAAAGAAAACATTTGACTAAACAGGTAAAAAAAAAAAAAAAGTGTATATTACACACTTACACATTCATCCATCCATTTTCTTATCCGAGGTCGGGTCAAGGGGGCAGCAGCCTAAGCAGGGAAGCCAAGACTTCCCTCTCCACAGCCATTTTGGCCAGCTCCTCATAAGGGATCCCGGGGCGTTCCCAGGCCAGCCGGGAGACAAAGTCTTCCCAACGTGTCCTGGGTCTTCCCCATGGCCTCCTACCGGTCGGACGTGTGTTCGGGTGGCATCCTGACCAGATGCCCGAACCACCTCATCTGGCTCCTCTCGATGCGGAGCAGCAGTGGCTTTACTTTGAGCTCCTCCCCGATGGCAGAGCTTCTCACCCTATCGTTAAGGGAGAGCCCCGCACCCGGCAGAGGAAACTCATTCCTGCCCCTTGTACCCGTGATGTTGTCCTTTCGGTCATGACCCAAAGCTCATGACCATAGGTGAGGATGGGAACGTAGATGGACCGGTAAATTGAGAACTTTGCCTTCCGGCTCAGCTTTCTTCACCACAACGGATCGATACAGCATCCGCATTACTGAAGACGCCGCACCAATCTCACGATCCACTCTTCCCTCACTCGTGAACAAGACTCCTAGGTACTTGAACTCCTCCACTTGGGGCAGGGTCTCTTCCCCAACCATGGCACTCCACCCTTTTTCGGGCGAGAACCATGGACTCGGACTTGGAGGTGCGGATTCCCATCCCAGTCGCTTCACACTCACACATATTACTCCTATTTTATTATCATTACTCTCCTGAATAAAAGCCCAAGTTGAATAGGTCTGATGTGGTGCAACTTGAGTAAAATGTTTTAGATTTTATATTGAGCAACAAGGCTGGTGGAGTGATTTTACAGTTAAAGTTAAGTTAAAGTACCAATGATTGTCACACATACACTGGGTGTGGTGAAATGTGTTCCCCTTCATTAGACCCATCCCCTTGTTCACCCCCTGGGAGGTGAGGGGAGCAGTGAGCAGCAGCAGTGGCAGTGCCTGGGAATCCATTTTTGGTGATTTGACCCCCAATTCCAAACCTTGATGCTGAGTGCCAAGTAGGGAAGTAACGGGTCCCATGTTTATAGTCTTTGGTATGAGTTAGCCGGTCTCAGGGCAGACACTTGAACCACTAGACACCGGAATAGGTAGCTAGTAGGTTAATTAGGTTTGTGTTGTGGTTTGTGCAGCCCATTGAGACACTAGTGATTTAGGACTATATAAGTAAACATTGATGATTGATTGTTGCACGTGACCAGTCTTCCTCTCAGGGAATAAAACACACTGGTCAATCCCAAATTCTTTTGGATTACATATATGTTGAGTAAAAAGTACCCCAGAGACAGAATGGTACTTGGCCAAGTTTTACTAAAGCTTGAGGAGACCAGCCCTTACAGCGCAACAGCAACAACACAACCAAGCAAGGTCTAAAATCAAACAAAAAGTGTCAGCTTACGTAGAGCGATAACAGCCCCTCTCGCCCAGAAAGGAGTGCAGCTGCTTCTTCAAAAAGGATAAGGAACTGGCCAAAACAGCTTTGTGAGCCGACAAACAGGAGCCCTTAAGACAAAATAAAGAGTTTACCAGCGGACATCAGATAAAAACAAGGAGGTCACGAGAAGCTTCTTTAGATATGACAATGGATTAAAAAAAGAACATTTAAAATATCTAATTCTCACATTATCCACTGAAGATAATCGACCCTGAATGAGCTCAGCTCCAGTTTAAGTGTGCATCCATGCAATGAAGTAACATCCAGCTGATGACGTAACACCAACATATTTTATGTAAAAACTTTAAAACTCGGGTTTTACGAGCCAGGGTAAGCGTTTTACCATCTTTAATGTTGACGGATGCAACTGATGACACTTTTATGACTCATAAATATCACTAGTGAAACTGCAGTAATAAACGAGAATACAAGTAGCACATATATGATGAACACCACGCATTACTTAGTATTTAAACTGAAATTCATGGCTTCATAACTTGCATAAACGATTTTAGTATTCACGGAACGACGTTACATCTGTGACTGGTGTAACGGGACATCACCACTAGATGGCGACATTATACATCGACCCAGTCAACAAGCCACAAAGATCTCTAAGAATGCACAGAAGAGACTCTTAAAAAGTACACAATCTTATAACATTAACTTTTGGACCGTTTATTTTCTTACAGGCTTTGTTTTCTGACGTGTTTGAAGGTTAAAAACACGACAAATTACATCTTTCACAAGAGGCGCTCTCACGAAACCCAGACAGATGAATTTCCGGTCATGCATCGCAACTTCCACAAAACCCTTTCAAAATAAAACACACTGCTGTAATAAAATGGTCAACTTCCAGTCATAAAAAACAAGTGGGACTTTCACAATTTTATTAACCTACAAGCTGAGTAGTGATGTTTGTTTTGTAGGAATGTAACTTTTGACAGAAAAACGTCAACATCGGCGAGCATTTAGTCAGCGAATTTTATTTGCAGTATCGAGTATTGACAACTGGATGTCACAAACGTCATATAAATGTAGATGTGACCTACATAAATGAGAAAATAAACTGTAAAAAAAAACGAGGAGCTGGATTATAATGTGACTCTCCCGATATCAATGATTTCGGTGAAGAAAATAGAACAGTTGAACCACTGGATGGCGCTCTAGTACTAACGTGTGGGCGCCTAAGATTGTTTAGGAGCTGATTTTCAACCTAAATACATTCAAAGATTGCTTATGCTCTTCATGACACAATAGTAGAAATGAGAAATCAGAGAATAGTACATTTTGGGTAATGTAAACGTTGCAACGAAAGTAATCCGCATAAAAAATGAATAATTAGTCATGCGTAACACGTACTATGGTAATCAATGACACATTGTGTACTGTATAATCCAATAACATGCAACTATTTAATAAACACATGATTAAAGTAATCCATAGGAAGGTGATAGGTTAGTTACTATCTGTGGCGTGGCACAGATGGTAGAGCAGACGTACCTGCAACTTGATTGTTGCAGTTTGGATTCCAGCTTCTGCCATCCTAGTGACGGGCCATACAGACATGTTAAGTACATGTGTTTTTCAACAACTAATTTCACCTATTTGGGTTAAAAATATTTTTTGCAAACCAGTAATAATAGTCTGCAAATGATGTCTTGTTAATGAGTGTCGGTGCTGTCTAGAGCTCAGCAGAGTAACCGTGTAATACTCTTCCATATCAGTAGGTGGCAGCCGGTAGCTAATTGCTTTGTAGATGTCGGAAACAGCGGGAGGCAGCGTGCAGGTAAAAAGGCGTCTAATGCTTGAACCAAAAAAAAAAAAAAAAGGTGAGTGCCCCTAAGAAAAGGGATTGAAGCTTAGGGAAGGTTATGCAGAACAAAACTAAAACTGAACTGGCTACAAAGTAAACAAAAATAGAATGCTGGACGACAGCAAAAACTTACTGTGGAGCAAAGACGGCGTCCACAATGTACATCCGACTATGACATGACAAACAAAAAATTCCCCACAAAGAAGGATAAAAACAACTGAAACCTTCTTGATTGCTAGAACAAAGTACAAACCCTGTTTCCATATGAGTTGGGAAATTGTGTTAAATGTAAATATAAACGGAATACAATGATTTGCAAATCCTTTTCAACCCATATTCAATTGAAAATGCTACAAAGACAACATATTTGATGTTCAAACCCATAAACTTTATTTTTTTTTGCAAATAATAATTCAATTAGAATTTCATGGCTGCAATACGTGCCAAAGTAGTTGGGAAAGGGCATGTTCACCACTGTGTTGCATCACATTCTCTTTTAACAACACTCAAACGTTTGGGAACTGAGGAAACTAATTGTTGAAGCTTTAAAAGTGGAATTCTTTCCCATTCTTGTTTTATGTAGAGCTTCAGTCGTTCAACAGTCCGGGGTCTCCGCTGTCGTATTTTACGCTTCATAATGTGCCACACATTTTTGATGGGAGACAGGTCTGGACTGCAGGCGGGCCAGGAAAGTACCCGCACTCTTTTTTTTTTACTAAGCCACGCTGTTGTAACACTGGTCTTGCTGAAATAATCAGGGGCGTCCATGATAACGTTGCTTGGATGACAAAATATGTTGCTCCAAAACCTGTATGGACCTTTCAGCATTAATGGTGCCTTCACAGATGTGTAAGTTACCCATGCCTTGGGCACTAATACACCCCCATACCATCACAGATGCTGGCTTTTGAACGTTGCGTAGATAAGAGTCTGGATGGTTATTTTTCTCTTTGTTCTGGAGGACACCACATCCTCCGTTTCCAAATATAATTTGAAATGTGGACTCGTCAGACCACAGAACACCTTTCCACTTTGCATCAGTCCATCTTAGGTGAGCTCGGGCCCAGCCAAGCCAGCGGCGTTTCAGGATATTGTTGATAAATGGGTTTGGCTTTGCATAGTAGAGTTTTAACTTGCACTTACAGATGTAGCGACCAACTGTAGTTACTGACAGTGGTTTTATGAAGTGTTCCTGAGCCCATGTGATGATATCCTTTACACACTGATGTCGGTTTTTGATGCAGTACCGCCTGAGGGATCAAAAGTCCGTAATATCATCGCTTACGTGCAGTGATTTCTCTAGATTCTCTGAACTTTTTGATGATTTTACGGACCGAAGATGGTAAAATCCCTAAATTCCTTGCAATAGCTCGTTGAGAAATGTTGTTCTAAAACTGTTCGACAATTTGCTTACAAAGTGGTGACCCTCACCCCATCCTTGTTTGTGAATTACTTAGCATTTCATGGAAGCTGCTTTTATACCCAATCATGGCACCCACCTGTTCCCAATTAGCCTGCACACCTGTGGGATGTTCCATATAAGTGTTTGATGAGCATTCCTCAACTTTATCAGTGTTTATTGCCACCTTTCCCAACTTCTTTGTCACGTGTTGCTGGCATGAAATTCTAAAGTAAATGATTATTTGCAAAAAAAAAAAGTGTTTATCAGTTTGAACATCAATATGTTGTCTTTGTAGCATATTCAACTGAATATGGGTTGAAAATAATTTGCAAATCATTGTATTCCGTTTATATTTACATCCAACACAATTTCCCAACTCATATGGAAACGGGGTTTGTAGATGTGGGAAACATCGCTCAAAGGATGACATGAAACTGCTACAGGAAAATACCAAAAAAAGAGAAAAAGCCACCAAAACAGGAGCCCAAGACAAGAACTAGAACATTACACACAGGAAAACAGCAAAAAAACACCAAATAAGTGACAGGTGGTGACAGTACACCTACTTTGAGACAAGAGCTATAGTGATGCATGCTTGGTTATAGTTTTAAAGTCATATCCAACAATTCAGATAACGATTTTTTACTGTCAACTGAGTTTCGTTTTTTAATGATTTCTGCTGGTTGTGTGCCTATGGATTTTTTTCAACGCAAAAAATGCGCCTCGGTTTCAAAAAAGGTTGAAAAACACTGCTCTAAAGGATTGGAATGGACATCGAAGTTTGACTTCATTGCACAAGCGAGCCCAAATGGATTAAAGAACATTTGTGCAAAAATAAGGGAGAGAAGAGGTTGAAGGATAAAGTTACAAAATGAAGATATGGAGTGCAAAAAGGTTAATAACAAAGAGTGGATAATGACTACATTTTTATGCACTGAATTGGTCTGATTTCTCAAATAGAAGCATGATCCTACAACACTACAGACCCTCACGGAACCTGAGTTCAACCAACATTTATCTACTTATTATTCCAAAAGTAAGAAGATGGCATCTTTCCACCGTTATGGCTCCTGTTTATGGAACAGCTTGTCGGGTCTCAGGGCTGCGGAGAACGTTCATGTTTTTAAGAGCAGGCTTAAAACCCGACTTTTTGATTTGACTTTTACTTATTTACTCATTTTATTGAAGTCATTCATACTTTTCTCTTTATGTCTCATGAGTTATGCCAGATTGTATTGATCATTTACTATACATATGTATTTTTTTTATCTTCATAATTTTACCCGCTTTTTATCTTTTATTCATACTCATGGTTCTTACTATTTTGAATGTTTTATAAATTTTTACTTTCCAGCGTTCTTCAGAGGAAGCCCTCTGAAACAGAGATTCTATCGACCATAGTTGTAGGGGCGCTTTGTGTCTGCGTTCTGGTGGTCGTGGTCTGGTGATCTCCTGGTGCAACTGGAACGTGTGATAGAGTTTCTTTACCTGGCTCCTCTGTACTCAGCCATGCATTTAACTTTTTGTGTGTGTGTTTCAGTGTGTGTGTCATGTCTTTGTGATCATGTTTTGTTTGGTTATGTTCTGTTGGTTTTTGGACTCTTTGTGCACTCTTGTTTTGTCGCCATGACAACCATTAGTTTCACCTGTCATGTGTTGGGACTCACGCACCTGTCACTAATCATGTTATTATTATTCAAGCCTGGGATTTCAGTTGGTCGCTCTGGCGTCATTGTTTCATGCTCTGTTCACTCGGTTTCCTGCCAGGTTTACTCTTCCAAGCAATTTCACAGTCCATGCTGCCCTGCTCACATCACCGCAAGTAAGTTTAGTTTATTTATGTCACCGTACGTGTTTTTGTTTTATGCCCATAGTTCAGTTTGTGTTGACGTTTTTTGTTTCCTTAGCCAAGTTTGTGTCTCCGCCTTGTGCGCGCCTTTTGTTTTCACTTTTTAAGAGTTAAATATTAAACATGTATTTACCTTCACGCTCTGTCCCGTCACCTTCCTTTGCATCTCCGGAAAACTATCCACGCCGAAAACTGCACCAAAGTCCACGTTACGACAGTGCGTGTGTGTGTGTGTGTGTACGGGGACTGATGGCGATGTGTTTTTGTGCTGCATTTTTAATATATGAAAAGCCCTTTTTGTCATGATGGGGGGGGGGTCGCAGCTTGCTGCGGGGTCGTTCTCCCAGGAACGTAGACAAACTACTCAAAACATGGCGTTCAGGTGAAAACATGATTTCATTTTAACTAAAAAAAGTTACAAACAAAAAGCACAAAATTGGGTAAACAGACAAAACTAACACTTTAACAAACTATGAACATAATGCAAATAACACTTACTATGGCTGGACAAGAGTAGCAAGGACTTTAGCATGAAAAAAACTGGCATGGACAAAGCATGAAAAGAAACACAATGACGCCAGGACGACCAACATAAAATGACAGGCTTAAATAGAGATGTGGTGATTGAAAGCAGGTGTGAGACATGACAGGTGAACTGATTGGTCGTCCTGGTGACAAAACAGGGAGTGAAAAAAAAAGGAACTTAAAGAGTCCAAAGGTCAAACAGCACCTGATATTCCTAGGCAGTCTCCCATCCAAGTACTAACCGGGCCAGATACTGCTTAGCTTCGTGAACAAACAAGATTGGGGATGCTCAGGGTAGTATGGCCGTACACCATCATGATCAGACATGACAGAAAACAAAACATAATCTACAGGCGTGACACTTTTTTAATAATGTTAAAATTGATTGATGGAAATACCTTAATCTGGACCAACACATCTGGATTATGTTTACTTATAATTACTTGTTTACTTAGTGAGAATGAAAGTTGTCGGAAGTATCGGGCGTGATATCGTTTTATTATGGGTTTGCTGCAATGCAAGCAGCCCATATTATTATTGCTCATACTTCAACCTTTATTATTATAGTTCCGCACGTTTGTCTTACGCTTAAAGGCCTACTGAAAGCCACTACTAGCCACCAAGCAGTCTGATAGTTTACATATCAATGATGAAATATTAACATTGCAACACATGCCAATACGGCCTGTTTAGTTTACTAAATTGCAATTTTAAATTTCCCGGGGATTTTTCCTGAAAACGTTGCGTAATGATGACGTGTACGCGTGACGTCACGGGCTGTTATGAATATGAGCGCTGCAAACACACAAAGCTAAAAGTCGTCTGCTTTAACGGCATAATTACACAGTATTTTGGACATCTGTGTTGCTGAATCTTTTGCAAATTGTTCAATTAATAATGGAGAAGTCAAAGTAGAAAGATGGAGTTGGGAAGCTTTAGCCTTTAGCCACACAAACACACGGGGATTCCTTGTTTAAAATTCACGGACGTGAAACTTTACAATGGATCACAGCGGACATGGATCCCGACTACATGTCAACCAGCAGGTTTCGGTGAGAAAATTGTGCTTAAAAAGTTGCCACTTATCGGATATCAGCTGAGCTTGTGCCTCCCGTACAGCTGCCGTCGACTTCCCTGAGACACTGCGCGTCAACACCCGGCCGTGGACGTACACTTCCGACTATCAGGTACTGTTAAACTCACTAAAACATTAGCAACGCAATAGAAAGATAAGGGATTTCCCAGAATTATCCTAGTAAATGTGTCTAAAAACATATGAATCCGACTCAATGGAGTTTTTTTTTTTAACTTTTTTTTTTTTTCTAGTCCGTCGCTATCAATATCCTCAAACACGAATCTTTCATCCTCGCTCAAATTAACGGGGAAATAGTCGTTTTCTCTGTCCGAATAGCTGTTTTTGTTGGAGGCTCCCATTAAAAACAATGTGAATATGTGAGGAGCCATCAAACGTGTGACGTCATCGTCTGCGACTTCCGGTAGAAGCAGGGCTTTTCTCCAGTTGCGAACTTTATCGTGGATGTTCTCTACTAAATCCTTTCAGCAAAAATATGGCAATATGGAAAAATGATCAAGTATGACACATAGAATGGACCTGCTATCCCCGTTTAAATAAGACAATCTCATTTCAGTAGGCCTTTAATATGAGACGAACCGGCCGAGGAACCCCCACATATGTTTTACCGTCTGAAAGGTCTCGTTCAGGCCGATGGGGGTACTCAAAATTGGGAACATTTCGTGTTACCATGGCAACGCTTTTCATTAATTTAAAAAATAATGTGTACATACCATTTTAATGGACGATTACTCTGAGACAAACGCCAAAAAGACAAGATTACCTCCTCTTGTAGCTCAGCTATACTTTCACGTAGCTCAGTGCTTAACGTCTCATTTTGTTCACACACTTGTCGACTTTAACAATGGCTAAAAAGTTTTTACATCCAATGTTTGGTTTTGGCTGGACGGCCATTGGAAACAGGCGAGTGCCATCGGCCTTCCTCCATTAAAGGGGATGACGTCCACTCTAATTTACTCAAGTGTGGAAGCCCCAAAAATGTGCTTTTTTGGGTGAACAACCGGTCCTAAGGGCCACATCTTTTATCCGACTGTCATGTGTTTCGGTGAAAACATTGACACACATGTCTTCTCTCAGAAAATGTCCCTTTTAAGGAGCTCATGTGGCCCTCAAAGCCAAGAGTCAACTGAATCTTTCATTGACTCCAATGTTAGATGTCGGCGGCAAAAACACAATTCTACTTATCCTACTTGCTCTAACCCAGCTGTTTTTCTATTTATTGGAAATCTGAGAACATCGGAATGTTCCTCAAAGCCTTGAGGCGCTCATGGTTTTTACGAAAAGTCGATATCTCAAAGCGTTTTACTACAACCAGACATGGTTTGGCATGAGGTTTTTCAACAGATCCCACATAAACTGCTTGCGTTATTGTGTAATGGTGGTGCAGGCCCATCACAATTTCAGTGGGAATTTTCTAGTTTTATATTTTGTTCTACAACTAATTCAACTGTATGCATCCATCTAAATGGTGTCCAAATCCACACAGATACTTCTGAATTTGCAACATGACACACACAACAATAATGTCACACATGTTTGATCATTTTTAAAGTTTTGACATTTATTTAAAAGTGACATCTGCTGTTGTTCTCACCAGCGCACGTGTGCTACACAAACTGGAACTTCTACGCAACGCTACACTTTCCCACCAGTGTGTGTTCTCATGTGTACTTTCAAACTATGGTTTTGTCCAAACCCTTTGCCACAGACTAAACAGGAAAAAGGTTTCTCTCCGGTGTGCGTCCTCATGTGTACTTTCAAGTTCGGCTTTTGTCTGAAACCTTTACCACAGACTGAACAGGAAAAAGGTTTTTCTCCAGTGTGCGTCCTCATGTGTACTTGCAGATGTGGATTTTGTGTAAAACCCATACCACAGATTGAACAGGTGAACGGTCGATCCCCGGTGTGTTTTCGGAAGTGTATTTGCAAACTGTGGTTTTGTCTGAAACATTTGCCGCAGACGGCACAAGAAAAAGGTTTTTCTCCCGTGTGCGTTCTCATGTGTAATTTCAGGTTTTGATTCTGACAAAAATCTTTACCGCAGACCGAACAGGTGAAAGGTTTCTCTCCAGTGTGAGTTCTCATGTGCACGATCAGGTTCGGATTGTGTCGAAAACTCTTGCCACAGACTGAACAGGAAAACGGTTTGTCGCCAGTGTGCGTTCTCATGTGGACGACCAGATTTGGGTTGTATCTGAAACACTTGCCACAGAATGAACAGGCAAAAATTTTCTCTCCAGTGCGTGTTCTGTCAGCAGAGTGTGAGGTTGTGTCCTCACTATCTGATAGTGGAGCTAAGAGCTTGTCTGCTTGTGATCCTCCACAGTGGTCTCCATCAGCTTCTGTTGTCATGTGTTGTGTTGAGCTGCTGCTTGGAGGCTCCCCCCCTCCCCTCTCCTCACTTTCACCTTTGACCTCCTTACCTTCACTCTTCACAATCCCGCCAACCTCCAGTCCTTCAAAAAGGGCTCCGTGCTGACTGATGCTTTGTTCCTCCTCTTCCTCTTTGATATAAAGGGGCTGTGGCTCCTCCTCTTCTTTAATTTTGGGGGGTGGTAGCTTCTTTAGCTCCACCCTGGAGCTCCACTCCTGCTCCGGTCGAAAATGTTCTTGACAGACGTCTGCTAGACACAAGAAGACAAACACATGCTTTATAAAAGCCCAACTTTATCTACTTTTAACGTTCCCAGAGCATCATTCAAACCATCCATTTTCTACCGCTTGTCCCTTTTGGGGTCGCTGGAGCCTATCTTAGCTGCATTCAGGCGGAAAGCGGGGTACACCCTGGACAAGTCGCTACCTTATCGCAGATCATTCACTTAAAACACAGTGGAGTGTTTTAAGTCTCGTCTTAAGACCCACTTTTATTCTTTGGCTTTTAACACCACGTGAGTTGTGTGGTCCTCTGTCCTCTGTTGTCCTCTGTGTTTTTTATACACTTTGATTTTTATTTTACTGTTTTAATTGATTTTACCCTTTACAATAGTTTTTAGGGGCTTCACGGTGGCAGAGGGGTTAGTGCGTCTGCCTCACAATACGAAGTTCCTGCAGTCCTGGGTTCAAATCCAGGCTCGGGATCTTTCTGTGTGGAGTTTGCATGTTCTCCCCGTGAATGCGTGGGTTCCCTCCGGGTACTCCGGCTTCCTCCCACTTCCAAAGACATGCACCTGGGGATAGGTTGATTGGCAACACTAAATTGGCCCTAGTGTGTGAATGTTGTCTGTCTATCTGTGTTGGCCCTGCGATGAGGTGGCGACTTGTCCAGGGTGTACCCTGCCTTCCGCCCGATTGTAGCTGTTTTATTCAGTCATTGGTGGAGCATAACATTTTTTTTTGTTTTTTTTTTTAATATTGTTTTTAACATGGCTGTGCAGCACTTTGGAAACGTTATTGTTGTTTAAATGTGATATATAAGTGAAGTGAAGTGAATTATATTTATATAGCGCTTTTTCTCTAGTGACTCAAAGCGCTTTACATAGTGAAACCCAATATCTAAGTTACATTTAAACCAGTGTGGGTGGCACTGGGAGCAGGTGGGTAAAGTGTCTTGCCCAAGGACACAACGGCAGTGACTAGGATGGCGGAAGCGGGAATCGAACCTGCAACCCTCAAGTTGCTGGCACGGCCGCTCTACCAACCGAGCTATGCTAATAAAGTAGATTGGATTGGATCATTCAAACCAATTGACTTTATTACCATATTAAATGTTAACCAAAATGCTGAAAATGGTTCAGACACCAATAAAAACAAAAGTTGCAACTAAAATGTGGACAAAAAATCACTTTTCCGGGGGGCCAATTATCAAGCAACCATGACTCTTAACTAGTGTTGTCCGGTACTAGAGATGCGCGGTTTGCGGTCTCTTCCGCAGAGTCCGCGGATAAACCGCAGGTCGGGCGGGTGACATGACGAAAAAATTGATTTTAATTAGATTCGGGCGGGTGGCGGTTGAACCATTCGGAAACATTTGATATACATGGTTCTGGGATCGGCATCCTTTACCATTTAAAGAGCCATTTAGGAACCGTGTCACAAAGCGAAGAAGACAAAAGGAGACGCAAACATTCCCTAGAATGTCACCCAGTTAATAAGTATTAGGGCGTGCTGTGAAGCCATTGGCTATGTCGCCTTCTACAACATGTACGATCCGCTTGTCAGACCAGCAACATGATACAGAGTACACTAATGGTTGTGATATAAACAATTTTAACACTCTTACTAATATGCGCCACGCTGTGAAGTCACACCAAACAAGAATGACAAACACATTTCGGGAGAACATCCTCCCAGTAACACAACATAAACGCAACACAACAAATACCCAGAATCCTTTGCATCCATGAAAAATCCTGACTATTTTATACACCCCGCTAGCAGCAAACCCCGCCACCCCCCACACCCCTGTGCGTCGGTAAGGTGGGCGGGGTTGGGGGTGCGGGGGTGTAAAATATATTCAGGAAGTGTCACGGATGCAAAGGATTCTGGGTATTTGTTGTGTTGCGTTTATGTTGTGTTACTGTGAGGATGTTCTCCCGAAATGTGTTTGTCGTTCCTGTTTGGTGTGGCTTCACAGCGTGGCGCATATCAGTAAGAGTGTTAAAATTGTTTATATCACAACCATCAGTGTACTCTGTATCACCCAGTACGCCTTACAATCTTGTACGTGGGATTGCGGAAGCTGCATACAACATGTTGCTGGACTAACAATCGGTTTGTACATGTTGTTGAAGGTGTCAAAGGCAATGGCTTCACAGCACGCCCTTATTCTCGTATCAGGATGAACACCACTGGATATTCGCGAGAACGTTAGCGGCTCCCATTGACTTCTTCACTCTGTGAAATGGGTTTAAATAGCTCTTTGAGTGGTAAAGGTGGCCAACCTCTGATGTATTTCAACGGGCGGGTGGCGGGCGGTTGCAGTTCTGATAAAATGTTGGTTCGGTTGGACGGCGGGTGGATGGTGACTTTGGTGATGCGGTTGCAGATGATATAATTGCCTATCCGCGCATCATTTCGATACTTTTCGGTACTTTTCGAAATAAAGGGGACCACAAAAAAATGGCCTTATTGTCTTTATTTTAAGAACCCTAAGACAGAGTGCTTTTGC
The DNA here is from genome assembly GCF_033978795.1 of Nerophis ophidion. Classification (NCBI taxonomy): domain Eukaryota; kingdom Metazoa; phylum Chordata; class Actinopteri; order Syngnathiformes; family Syngnathidae; genus Nerophis; species Nerophis ophidion. The sequence goes on along the minus strand of NC_084638.1, from coordinate 23,851,772 downwards.
AGCTGGAACTAATCATTGTCTTACAACTGTCCCTTTTGTTGCAAATGTTCAGAATTTGGAAGAGAAGTAGTCCTATACACACAGTAATGTATTACCAATTACGACCTTTTATGGTCGCGTTGCCACAACACAAAACTAAATAGTTTTTGGGGTGCACGTCGCGATACACAGGAAAGTTTGGAGGTGGAGAACAGTAACGCCTCAACTAGGGCTGGGTGATATATCGATATACACGATATATCACATGTTTGTCTCTGTGCGATATAGAAAATGACTATATCGTGAAATTTGAGTATATGTTCTCACGCAGTTGCTTTTAGCTGCGGGCATTACACTACAGACTCTTCCCGCTCTTTCTTGTGTCTCCTTCTAACATACGTCTCGTCATACGTCACATACGTATGCGCCCTCGCGGAGCAGAGAGGTAGCAGCATGGGTAACGTTAGTTGTGATGCTAGCAGAGCCGTGCGAGTGGTAATACCAGAGAAAGAAGGTGCGAATGAAGGAAGAATTAATTCCCAAGAAAAACAGCAGCATTGTCTGGCGATGGTTTGGCTTCAAGTGGGAATATGTCGAACAGACACCCTTGATTTGTTAAGTGTGGGGCAAAAGCGTTGCTATAAAAAGTAGCATTACTGCTAATATGTAGCATCATTTGAAAAGTCACCTGCTAAAGAATGAAGAGTGCATACTCCGCAGGTCAACATCTCCATTCGGTGCTATACGCCCACACCATCAAAATGCCGCGGCCAACCTTTCCAGATCAACACCGTATGAAAAAAATAGTCAACAACAGAATTTAAAGGGGAACATTATCACCAGACCTATGCAAGTGTCAATATATACCTTGATGTTGCAGAAAAAAGACCATGTATTTTTTAAACCGATTTCCGAACTCTAAATGGGTGAATTTTGGCAAATTAAACCCCTTTCTGTTTATCGGTCTTTTAGCGATGACGTCAGAACGTGACGTCGCCGAGGTAATACAGCCGCCATTTTCATTTTCACATTACAAACACCAGGGTCTCAGCTCTGTTATTTTCCGTTTTTTCGACTATTTTTTGGAACCTTGGAGACATCATGCCTCGTCGGTGTGTTGTCGGAGGGTGTAACAACACTAACAGGGAGGGATTCAAGTTGCACCACTGGCGAAAAATCTGCCGCCAGACCCCCATTGAATGTACCAGAGTGTCTTCACATTTGACCGGCGATGCTAAGACAGACATGGCACAGAGATGTATGGATAACCTGCAGATGCATTTGCAACCAATAAGTCAACGAAATCACAAAGGTGAGTTTTGTTGATGTTGTTGACTTATGTGCTAATCAGACATATTTGGTCACGGCATGACTGCCAGCTAATCGATGCTAACATACTACGCTAATCGATGCTAACATGCTATTTACGCTAGCTGTATGTACATTTTAAACTAGATACCCACATTTAATGCAAAACAAACACTTACCAATCGACGTATTTAAGTTGCTCCAGTGTCACAAGATGCGAAAGTCCTGATCGTTTGGTCCGCACATTTTACCTGCGATGCTAATAAGGCAGCCATGCTATGGGCCATTTCATTAGGTACACCCACGCTATGGCCGAATAGCGTCAATAGCTATTCGCTCAATAGCTTCAATTTCTTCTTCAATTTTGTTTTCGCTACCTGCCTCCATACGCCGACCATCCATTTCAATACATGAGTATTCTGTTGAATCGCTTAAGCCGCTGAAATCCGAGTCTGAATCCGAGCTAATGTCGCTATATCTTGCTGTGGGAGCCGCCATGTTGTTTGTATTGGCAGCCCTGTATGACGTCACAGGGAAATGGATAGTGGTTTCGAAGACAGCGAAAATAAGGCACTTTAAAGCTTTATTTAGGGATATTCCGGGACCTGTAAAGTTTTGAAAAAAACTTCAAAAAATACAACAAGCCACTGGGAACTGATTTGTATTGTTTTTAACCCTTCTGAAATTGTGATAATGTTCCCCTTTAAAGGCCTACTGAAAGCCACTACTAGCCACCACGCAGTCTGATAGTTTATATATCAATGATGAAATATTAACATTGCAACACATGCCAATACGGCCTTTTTAGTTTTCTAAATTGCAATTTTAAATTTCCCGCGAGTTTCTTGTTGAAAACGTCGCGGAATGATGACGCATACGTGTGACTTCACGGACTGTAAGGACATATTAGCGCTGCACGACACACAGCTAAAAGTCGTCTCTGTTCATGGCGTAATTACGCAGTATTTTGGACATCTGTGTTGCTGAATCTTTTGCAATTTGTTCATTTAATAATGGAGACTATAAAGAAGAATGCTGTTGGTGGAAAGCGGTGGATTGCAGCTGTTTTTAGCAGAGACACAGGCGGTGTTTCTTTGTTTGTTGTGAAGCAGCGAACATGTTTTCTCTACGTCAACCAGCATGTTTTTGGATGGGGAAATTGTGATATATATTTTACCGAAGACATCAGTGGATTATTCGTCGTCCCGCAGCAGCTGTGAGCTTGGCTCCTGGCTTCTCTCTGAGACAGTATGTGTTCACCGCAGCCATCCGACCTCGAGGTATGTCTTTACAATCTTTAAAATCTCACTAAAACACTATTAAAACAATAAGCAGATAAGGGATCTTCCAGAATTATCCTAGTAAATGGTGTCTAATTACATCTGAAAAGCTCACACTGCCATCGCTTTTTTCTTTTCTTTTTTCTATTTCTTCACTATCAATATCGTAATTCACGAATCTTTCATCCTCGCTCAAATTAATGGGGAAATTGTCGCTTTCTCGGTCCGAATTGCTCTTACTGCTGGTGGTTCCCATTAAAAACAATGTGAATATGTGTGGAGCCCGATGTGTGGGGCGGTTTAGCTCGGTTGGTAGAGTGGCCGTGCCAGCAACTTGAGGATTGCAGGTTCGATTCCCGCTTTTGCCAACCTAGTCACTGCCGTTGTGTCCTTGGGCAAGACACTTTACCCACCTGCTTCCAGTGCCACCCACACTGGTTTAAATGTAACTTAGATATCGGGTTTCACTATGCGAAGCGCTTTGAGTCACTAGAGAAAAAGCGCTATATAAATATGATTCACTTCACACATCACTGCAACTCGTGACGTCACACGCACATACTTCCGATAAAGGCAAGGCTTTTCTATTAGCGACCAAAAGTTGTGAACTTTATCGTCGATGTTCTCTACTAAATCCTTTCAGCAAAAATATTTCAATATTTTTATATGTTTAAATAAGAAAATCTCATTTCAGTAGGCCTTTAATAGCGTCCGTAGTAACCTATCACATAGCAAAGGACGAACACTATTTGATTTCCTATTATGCAGCTCGTTTTTATTTGAGACTTAAAATGTCTCTGACAATCTTGCACTTTCTGTTTTGGAAATGACAAAAACGTTTGTGCTATTGCTTAATAACTGTTTAAAAAATACAGTTCTGGTCAATTGACTTAGTTGTGATTTCATTCTATGCATGAAAGTTTAAAATGAGCATATATTAATGCAGCATAAAGAACAATTTTTTAATGTAGACACATAGAATCATCATACTGCTGTGATTATATGTATCAAGTGTTCATTCAAGGCCAAGGAAAAATACCGAGATATATATCGTGTATCGCAATATGGCGATAAATATCGAGATATTAAAAAAAAGGCCATATCGCCCAGCTCTAGCCTCAACACAGAAACAGAATTGTGAATTCCCACAGCAGTTCTAGAGAGGAGTTACCCCCTCTGGTTTTAGCATTTTAGCTAATGCTAGCGACGTCAGTTTGATTTCATTACGATAGCACGTACAAATGTGCCTGAAAACACTCCTGCAGACATCACACATAAGCCAATTTAGTAAGCAAGATTTGTTTTAGTTATATTGTAAGATTTACTAGTGTTGCTTGGAGTGATGAATGAAGAATACGTACGAACGAAATAGGACATTTTTCTCATAAAAAGGCTAATTCTCCCGTCCAAAGGCAAAACCCAGTAACTCAATTTTGGTCAAAACTGAGCTGATAAAATTTTTTGGAGTTCCTAGGTGATATGCTATACTTTAGTGTATGCGATATTGTCATTTTTTCCGTAAGTAAGTTGTTACACGCATGACAGGACCTAGCAACTACCACATATCCGCGTAGATACAACGGAAAAACCTAGTATCTCAAGGGACCAATCGGAGCTTCTTTGTCAGTCGCCTTATTGTCTTTAATGAGACATTTGCACCAATGGGGGCCGACGCTCAACCTGATTATGTGATATTATGGCACGAGGGGATATTTGGAAGATTGGCCCAGGACGTTGCAAGCACCTTCATTAAATGTACTGTTCTTGATTCTTCCCCTTGCATACTCTTTTGGGCAGATAACTGTGGAGGTCAAAATAAGAACTGGCTCTTGCCCAATGTGCAAACGCAGAATGGGGCCCACCCGAGATTGTGATAAAATATCTGGAGAAAGGGCACACGTTCATGAGAGCAGATTCAATCCATGGCTCAATCGGCAAGAAAATGAAAGCTGAAGAAAACATCTATACGTTTGATGACTTTGTAGATCTTTGTAAGACAGCATCAAGATAGATTGGTTTTCCTTTGCTTTCTCAAAATCAGCTCGACCAACACACCGGAATGTAGTCAGTTGGAAGCGTGTCTTAATGAAATTAAACAATGGATGTCCGCTAATTTTTTGCAACTTAACGCCAAAAAAACGGAAATGCTGATTATCGGTCCTGCTAGACACCGACCTCTATTTAATAATACAACTTTAACATTTGACAACCAAATAATAAAACAAGGTGACTCTGTAAAAAATCTGGGTATTATCTTCGACCCAACTCTCTCCTTTGAGTCACACATTAAAAGCGTTACTTAAACGGCCTTCTTTCATCTCCGTAATATCGCTAAAATTCGCTCCATTTTGTCCTCTAAAGACGCCGAGATCATTATCCATGCGTTTGTTACGTCTCGTCTCGATTACTGTAACGTATTATTTTCGGGTCTCCCCATGTCTAGCATTAAAAGATTACAGTTGGTACAAAATGCGGCTGCTAGACTTTTAACAAGAACAAGAAAGTTTGATCATATTACGCCTGTACTGGCTCACCTGCACTGGCTTCCTGTGCACTTAAGATGTGACTTTAAGGTTTTACTACTTACGTATAAAATACTACACGGTCTAGCTCCATCCTATTTTGCCGATTGTATTGTACCATATGTCCCGGCAAGAAATCTGCGTTCAAAGGACTCCGGCTTATTAGTGATTCCCAAAGCCCAAAAAAAGTCTGCGGGCTATAGAGCGTTTTCCGTTCGTGCTTCAATACTCTGGAATGCCATCCATCCATCCATTTACTACCGCTTATTCCCTTTCGGGGTCGCGGGGGGCGCTGGCGCCTATCTCAGCTACAATCGGGCGGAAGGCGGGGTACACCCTGGACAAGTCGCCACCTCATCGCAATGCCCTCCTGGTAACAGTTCGAGATGCTACCTCAGTAGAAGCATTTAAGTCTCACCTTAAAACTCATCTGTATACTCTAGCCTTTAAATAGACCTCCTTTTTAGACCAGTTGATCTGCCGCTTCTTTTCTTTTTTCTCCTATGTCCCCCCCCTCCCTTGTGGAGGGGGTCCGGTCCGATGACCATGGATGAAGTACTGGCTGTCCAGAGTCGGGACCCAGGATGGACCGCTCGTCGGGACCCAGGATGGACCGCTCGCCTGTGTATCGGTTGGGGACATCTCTACGCTGCTGATCCGCCTCCGCTTGGGATGGTTTCCTGTGGACGGGACTCTCGCTGCTGTCTTGGATCCGCTTTGAACTGGACTCTCCCGGCTGTGTTGGAGCCACTATGGATTGAACTTTCACAGTATCATGTTAGACCCGCTCGACATCCATTGCTTTCGGTCCCCTAGAGGGGGGGATTGCCCACACCTGAGGTCCTCTCCAAGGTTTCTCATAGTCAGCATTGTCACTGGCGTCCCACTGGATGTGAATTCTCCCAGCCCACTGGGTGTGAGTTTTCCTTGCCCTTTTGTGGGTTCTTCCGAGGATGTCGTAGTCGTAATGGTTTGTACAGTCCTTTGAGACATCTGTGATTTAAAGCTATATAAATAAACATTGATTGATTGATTGAAGTGAGTTACTAGGTTTTGCCTTTGGACGAGTACCCATTGGGAATACAGCTACCTTGACTACCACGCCTATTTGACGGGTGGGACGCGACGTCAGTAACATCCCAGCAATAACTACTCTTTGAGCACAGTCAACAATATTGCCGTAATAACGATTACCGTGACAATTTTGGTCACAATAACTGTGATATGAAACTTTCATATCGATGCATCCCTACTTCCGTTATCATTTGTTTACGAGCAAAGGCGAACCCTCAGCTATCAAAGCCGCATTTGTGATTTTGTGTTGTGCTTACCTGGACTGTGATGAAGCTGTGAGGACTCAGGTGGTTTGTCTTCATGCTCTTCAGTCTTCACAGAGACAACAGTCAGTGGAAACTTGCTGAGATCAGCCTCCTCCTGTCCTAGAAGACACTCTCCCTCCTGAGTGATCCACACTTCCTCCTCTTCCTCTTTAATGTGAAGGGGCTGTGGTTCCTCCTCTTCCTCTTTAATGTGGGGGGGCTGCTGGACATCTGTTTAGTAGATAAGTAAGTCAGATTAATAGAGAATTGAAATAGTTTCTGACTGACACTTAACAAAATGAGATTAGTTGTGTTCTCCCGTGTGTTTTGTTAAAGCTATGTAGCTAAAAATTAGATATGTCAGATAATATCAGACTGCCGGTATTACCGGCCGATAAATGCTTTCAAATGTAATACCGGAAATCATCGGTATCGGTTTCGAAAAGTAAAATGTATGACTTTTTAAAACGCCGCTATACAGAGTGGTACACGGACGTAGGGAGAAGTACAGAGCACCAATATACCTTAGAGCAGTGGTCCCCAACCTTTTTGTATCCGCGGACCGGTCAACGCTTAATAATTTGTCCCGCGGCCCGGGTGGGGGGGTTTCGAGATGTCCTTTTCTTTTTTTTTTCTTTGTCATGAAAAAGGGACGTTTTTCTCATGAAAAAGGGAGGTTTTTGTGGTTGGTGCACTAATTGTAAGAGTATGTTGTGTTTTTTTTTATGTTGATTTCATAAAAAAAAAAAAAAAAATGTTTTAATTTTTTTTCATTTTTTTTTAAATAAAAATTTATAAAAAATTCTTCTGCGGCCCGGTGGTTGGGGACCACTGCCTTAGAGGCACTGCCTTTGCGTGCCGGCCCAACCACACGATATCTACAGCTTTTCACACACACAAGTGAATGCACAACATACTTGGTCAACAGCCATACAGGTCACACTGAAGGTGGCCGTATTAACAACTTTAACACTGTTACAAATATGCCCCACACTGTGAACCCACACCAAACAAGAATGAACATCGGGAGAACATCTGCACCATAACACAACAGAACAAATACCCGGAATCCCTTGCAGTACTAACTCTTCCAGGACACTACAATATACACCCCCCCCCCCCCGCCTCAACCCCGCCCACCTCAACTTCCTCATGCTCTCTCAGTGGAGCATGTCCCAAATTCCAAGCTGCTGTTTTGAGGCATGTTTAAAAAAATAATGCACTTTGTGACTTCAATAATAAATATGGCAGTGCCATGTTGGCATTTTTTTCCATAACTTGAGTTGATTTATTTTGGAAAACCTTGTTACATATTTTAATGCATCTAGCGGGGCATCAAAACAAAATTAGGCATTTTAATGTGTTAATTCCACGACTGTATATATTGGTATCGGTTGAGATCGGTATCGGTAATTAAGAGTTGGACAATGTCGAAAAACCGTATATCGGCAAAAAAGCCATTATCGGACATCTCTAATGTGAATGTATTAACACCAAACCTGTTTTTTATGTCAAATACACTATGGACATTATTTACGTAAAATACACTATGGCATTATACTTTTGTAATGTTTACTTTGTGTTTATATATTTTCCATCATACAAACTTAAATGAAGCCAGAAGTGTAGAGAATAAAACCGAGGAAGGAACATCAATCCTCAACAAAACTTTTGGAGCTTCTGTTTCTTCATGCTGTTAACTATTTATGGAGCTGCACGCGCTGGAAACGACTAGCAAGGGCAGAATTATGAGTTTATTCACAGTACAATGTGAAAGCCAATGTGTTTACTTCGCAGTCTCAAAGGACTAAAACCTAATCAATCAATCAATGTTTATTTATCTAGCCCTAAATCACAAATGTCTCAAAGGACTGTACTAACCATTACGACTACAACATCCTCGGAAGAACCCACAAAAGGGCAAGGAAAACTAAATTAAAATGTCCGGCCCCTGAGCCCTTGGGCTCTTAAATCTGCAGCCGTCTTTACTCCATCCTCATGCTCTCTCAGTGGCGCATGTCCCAAATTCCAAGCTGTTGTTTTGAGGCATGTTTAAAAAAATAATGCACTTTGTGACTTCAATAATAAATATGGCAGTGCCATGTTGGCATTTTTTTCCATGACTTGAGTTGATTTATTTTGGAAAACCTTGTTACATTGTTTAATGCATCCAGCGGGGCATCACAACAGAATTAGGCATAATAATGTGTTTATTCCACGACTGTATGTATCGGTATCGGTTTATATCGGATTCAGTAATTAAGAGTTGGACAATATCGGAATATCGGCAAAAAAGCCATTATCGGACATCTCTACAAAGCAGTGCATCATCCTCACAAGAGAATTCACCTTCCTGTAGACCAGTGGTTCTCAAATGTGGGTCTGCATACCCCTGGGGGTACTTGAAGGTATGCCAAGGGGTACGTGAAATTTTTCTGAAAAGATTCTATAAAAAGCAACAATTCAAAAGTTTTTTATAAATATATTTATTGAATAATACTTCAACAAAATATAAATGTAAGCTCATAAACTGTGAAAAGAAACGCAACAATGCAATATTCAGTGTTGACAGCTGGATTTTTTTGTGGACATGTTCCATGAATATTGATGTTAAAGGGGAACATTATCACAATTTCAAAAGGGTTAAAAACAATAAAAATCAGTTCCCAGTGGCTTGTTGTATTTTTTTGAAGTTTTTTTCAAAATTTTACCGGTCTCGGAATATCCCTAAATAAAGCTTTAAAGTGCCTTATTTTCGGCTCTCTGCGAAGACACTGGCCATTTCCCTGTGACGTCATACAGTGCTGCCAATGTAAACAAACAATGGGAATACCACAGCATGATATAGCGACATTAGCTCGGATTCAAACTCGGATTTCAGCGACTTAAGCGATTTAACAGATTACGCATGTATTGAAACAGATGGTTGGAGTATGAAAGTATTGAAGAAGAAACTGAAGCTATTGAGCGAATAGCTATTGACGCTATTCATAGCCATAGCATGGCCGAATAGCTGCGTTAGCATCGCCGGTAAAATGTGCGGACCAAACGATCAGGACTTTCGTATCTTTTGACACGGGAGCAACTTAAATCCGTCGATTGGTAAGTGTTTTTTTCGCATTAAATGTGGGTGGAAGGAAACGTAATATAGTTGCAAATGCATCTGCAGGTTATCCATACATCTCTGTGCCATGTCTGCTTTAGCACCGCCGGTAAATAGCATGTTAGCATCAATTAGCGTAGCATGTTAGCATGGATTAGCTGGCAGTCAAAATCAACAAAACTCACCTTTGTGATTTCGTTGACTATCGTTGCAAATGCATCTGCAGGTTATCCATACATTTCTGTGCCATGTCTGTCATCGCCGGTAAAATGTGGAGACACTCAGGCACATTCAATGGGGGTCTGGCGGCAGACACTTTCGTATCTTCGGGCCAGTGGTGCAACTTGAATCCCTCCCTGTTAGTGTTGTTACACCCTCCGACAACACACCGTCGAGGCATGATGTCTCCAAGGTTCCAAAAAATAGTCAAAAAAACGGAAAATAACAGAGCTGAGACCCGGTGTTTGTAATGTGTTGAAAATGAAAATGGTGGGTGTGTTACCACGGCGACGTCACATTCTGACGTCATCGCCTCCAGCGCGATAAACAGAAAGGCGTTTAATTCGCCAAAATTCACCCATTTAGAGTTCGGAAATCGGTTAAAAAAATAGATGGTCTTTTTTCTGCACCATCAAGGTATATATTGACGCTTACATAGGTCTGGTGATAATGTTCCCCTTTAAAGATTTTAGTTTTTTGTGAAGAAATGTTTAGAATTAAGTTGATGAATCCAGATGGATCTCTATTACAATCCCCAAAGAGGGCACTTTAAGTTGATGATTACTTCTATGTGTAGAAATCTTTATTTATAATTGAATCATGTGTTTATGTTTCAACAAGTTTTTAGTTATTTTAATATCTTTTTTCCAAATAGTTAAAAAAAGACCACTACAAATGAGCAATATTTTGCACTGTTATACAATTTAATAAATCAGAAACTGATGACATAATATTGTATTTTACTGCTTTATCTCTTTTCTTCAACCAAAAATGCTTTGCTCTGATTAGGGGGTACTTGAATTAACGAAATGTTCATAGGGGGTACATCACTGAAAAAAGGTTGGGAACCACTGCTGTAAACAATATATTCAAATATAGTGTTAATAATCAAATATAAAGTTAGTAGAGAGATGTGAGAGTAAGAAGTAAACAAACCTGTTCTGTGTAACACAACTTGATGTTTCTTGAAAACAGCGTCCAGTAGTTGTTGTCGCTCCTTCTCTTTTGTTCTAGAAAGTTCCCCCTCGTACTCTGCTGTCGTCCTTTCGCACATTTTCACACAATCCCAACAGTTTACACTCACATTAGATCTCTACTTTGCGATGTCCGCGTCTCTTTGTTAGCAGCTAACAAGCTAAGCTAGCTAGCGAGCCCAGCTCGCACGAGACGCGTCAAAATGCGCTCAGACTAATGTATCCGATTACAAACAACTATGTTTACATAAAAGTGTATATGCACACTCGTTAAGAAGACAGAACTGAATCATAGACACAACTATGACCACATTGACGACACCTTGTTTTTGTTTAACGCCATCTTGTTTTATCCCCCATCTTGTCTTCTTCTTCTTTTTTGTTGTTTAACACCAGATGAACGCTGAATTAGTGCAATACCGCCACCTCCCGGATGGGAAGGATACGACTTATGGCTTACGGGCCGCAGAATGACTTTAAACATTGTTTAAATACATATTCGTGTACAGCAGGGGTGTCCAAAGTGCGGCCCGGGGGCCATTTGCGGCCCGCAGGTCATTTTTTAGCGGCCCCACGGCACATTTTCAAAAATACTATGGAAAAAATTAAAAACATAAAAGTGGTATAATAGAGAAAACACGTTAAATGTAGAACATGTTGCAATGTTTACTCTAATAACACAAAGCTGCCATGCAGGCTGTTTCTTTCTTGAAAAAACAAAAAAAACAATTACAGATGTAGCGTTGAACCGTATTTAGTGACAGTGGTTTTCTGAAGTGTTCCTGAGCCCATGTGGTGATATCCTTTAGAGATTGATGTCGGTGTTTGATACAGTGCCATCTGAGGGATCGAAGGTCACGGTCATTCAATGTTGGTTTCTGGCCATGCCGCTTACGTGGAGTGATTTCTCCAGATTCTCCGAACCTTTTGATGATATTATGGAGCGTAGATGTTGAAATCCCTAAATTTCTTGCAATTGCACTTTGAGAAACGTTGTTCTTAAACTGTCTGACTATTTGCTCACGCAGTTGTGGACAAAGGGGTGTACCTCGCCCCATCCTTTCTTGTGAAAGACAGAGCATTTTTTGGGAAGCTGTTTTTATACCCAATCATGGCACCTACCTGTTCCCAATTAGCCTGCACACCTGTGGGATGTTCCAATTATGATTTATTGACCAATTCAAGGTCTCCTCTCTGAGCTGCAACCTTATCGTGGTAGAGGAGTTTGCGTGTCCCAATGATCCTAGGAGCTATGTTGTCCGGGGGCATAAAGCCCCCTGGTAGGGTCTCCCAAGGCAAACAGGTTCTAGGTGAGGGATCAGACAAAGAGCAGCTCGAAGACCTTTATGAAGATGAAAAACCATGGACCCAGATTTCCCTCGCCCGGACGCGGGTCACCGGGGCCCCCCTCTGGAGCCAGGCCCGGAGGTGGGGCACGATGGCGAGCGCCTGGTGGCCGGGCCTGTTCCCATGGGGCCCGGCCGGGCACAGCCCGAAGAGGCAACGTGGGTCCCCCCTCCAATGGGCTCACCACCCATAGCAGGGGCCATAGAGGTCGGGTGCATTGTGAGCTGGGCGGCAGCCGAAGGCAGGGCACTGGCGGTCCGATCCTCGGCTACATAAGCTCGCTCTTGGGACGTGGAACGTCACGTCACTGGGGGGGAAGGAGCCTGAGCTAGTGCGCGAAGTCGAGAAATTCCGGCTGGATATAGTTGGACTCACTTCGACGCACAGCAAGGGCTCTGGAACCACTTCTCTCGAGAGGGATTGGACCCTCTTCCACTCTGGCGTTGCCGGCAGTGAGAGGCGACGGGCTGGGGTGGCAATTCTTGTTTCCCCCCGGCTCAAAGCCTGTACGTTGGAGTTCAACCCGGTGGACGAAAGGGTAGCCTCCCTCCGCCTTCGGGTGGGGGGACGGGTCCTGACTGTTGTTTGTGCTTATGCACCAAACAGCAGTTCAGAGTACCCACCCTTTTTGGGAACACTCGAGGGAGTACTGGAAAGTGCTCCCCCGGGTGATTCCCTTGTCCTACTGGGAGACTTCAACGCTCACGTTGGCAACGACAGTGAAACCTGGAGAGGCGTGATTGGGAAGAATGGCCGCCCGGATCTGAACCCGAGTGGTGTTTTGTTATTGGACTTTTGTGCTCCTCACAGTTTGTCGATAACAAACACCATGTTCAAACATAAGGGTGTCCATATGTGCACTTGGCACCAGGACACCCTAGGCCGCAGTTCCATGATCGGATTTGCGGCCTCATGTTTTGGACACTCGGGTGAAGAGAGGGGCGGAGCTTTCTACCGATCACCACCTGGTGGTGAGTTGGCTGCGATGGTGGGGGAGGATGCCGGACAGACCTGGGAGGCCCAAACGCATTGTGAGGGTCTGCTGGGAACGTCTGGCAGAGTCTCCTGTCAGACAAAGTTTCAATTCCCACCTCCGGAAGAACTTTGAACATGTCACGAGGGAGGTGCTGGACATTGAGTCCGAGTGGACCATGTTCCGCACCTCTATTGTCGAGGCGGCAGATCGGAGCTGTGGCCGCAAGGTAGTTGGTGCCTGTCGGGGCGGCAATCCTAAAACCCCTTGGTGGACACCAGCGGTGAGGGATGCCGTCAAGCTGAAGAAGGAGTCCTATCGGGTCCTTTTGGCTCATAGGACTCCGGAGGCAGTGGACAGGTACCGACAGGCCAAGCGGTGTGCAGCTTCAGCGGTCGCGGAGGCAAAAACTCGGACATGGGAAGAGTTCGGGGAAGCCATGGAAAACGACTTCCGGACGGCTTCGAAGCGATTCTGGACCACCGTCCGCCGCCTCAGGAAGGGGAAGCAGTGCACTATCAACACCGTGTATGGTGCGGATGGTGTTCTGCTGACCTCGACTGCGGATGTTGTGGATAGGTGGAAGGAATACTTCGAAGACCTCCTCAATCCCACCAACACGTCTTCCTATGAGGAAGCAGTGCCTGGGGAATCTGTGGTGGACTCTCCTATTTCTGGGGCTGAGGTCGCTGAGGTAGTTAAAAAGCTCCTCGGTGGCAAGGCCCCAGGGGTGGACGAGATCCGCCCGGAGTTCCTTAAGGCTCTGGATGCTGTGGGGCTGTCTTGGTTGACAAGACTTTGCAGCATCGCGTGGACATCGGGGGCGGTACCTCTGGATTGGCAGACCGGGGTGGTGGTTCCTCTCTTTAAGAAGGGGGACCGGAGGGTGTGTTCCAACTATCGTGGGATCACACTCCTCAGCCTTCCCGGTAAGGTTTATTCAGGTGTACTGGAGAGGAGGCTATGTCGGATAGTCGAACCTCGGATTCAGGAGGAACAGTGTGGTTTTCGTCCTGGTCGTGGAACTGTGGACCAGCTCTATACTCTCGGCAGGGTTCTTGAGGGTGCATGGGAGTTTGCCCAACCAGTCTACATGTGCTTTGTGGACTTGGAGAAGGCATTCGACCGTGTCCCTCGGGAAGTCCTGTGGGGAGTGCTCAGAGAGTATGGGGTATCGGACTGTCTTATTGTGGCGGTCCGTTCCCTGTATGATCAGTGTCAGAGCTTGGTCCGCATTGCTGGCAGTAAGTCGAACACATTTCCAGTGAGGGTTGGACTCCGCCAAGGCTGTCCTTTGTCCCCCATTCTGTTCATAACTTTTATGGACAGAATTTCTAGGCGCAGTCAAGGCGTTGAGGGGTTCCGGTTTGGTAACCGCAGGATTAGGTCTCTGCTTTTTGCAGATGATGTGGTCCTGATGGCTTCATCTGACCGGGATCTTCAGCTCTCGCTGGATCGGTTCGCAGCCGAGTGTGAAGCGACCGGAATGAGAATCAGCACCTCCAAGTCCGAGTCCATGGTTCTCGCCCGGAAAAGGGTGGAGTGCCATTTCCGGGTTGGGGAGGAGACCCTGCCCCAAGTGGAGGAGTTCAAGTACCTAGGAGTCTTGTTCACGAGTGAGGGAAGAGTGGATCGTGAGATCGACAGGCGGATCGGTGCGGCGTCTTCAGTAATGCGGACGTTGTACCGATCCGTTGTGGTGAAGAAGGAGCTGAGCCGGAAGGCAAAGCTCTCAATTTACCGGTCGATCTACGTTCCCATCCTCACCTATGGTCATGAGCTTTGGGTCATGACCGAAAGGATAAGATCACGGGTACAAGCGGCCGAAATGAGTTTCCTCCGCCGTGTGGTGGGGCTCTCCCTTAGAGATAGGGTGAGAAGCTCTGTCATCCGGGAGGAACTCAAAGTAAAGCCGCTGCTCCTCCACATCGAGAGGAGCCAGATGAGGTGGTTCGGGCATCTGGTCAGGATGCCACCCGAACGCCTCCCTAGGGAGGTGTTTAGGGCACGTCCAACCGGTAGGAGGCCACGGGGAAGACCCAGGACACGTTGGGAAGACTATGTCTCCCGGCTGGCCTGGGAACGCCTCGGGATCCCCCGGGAAGAGCTAGACGAAGTGGCTGGGGAGAGGGAAGTCTGGGTTTCCCTGCTTAGGCTGCTGCCCCCGCGACCCGACCTCGGATAAGCGGAAGATGATGGATGGATGGATGGATGACCAATTCAAGGCTCCAATTATATCACATTGAATATTCCACTTTGAGATATTTTTGGGGGCAAATGTTGCATATTTTGTGTTTCCCATAAAAAAAAAAAAAACGGAGCTGTTTTTTTTTAAGTATGGCCTAAAACGAACAAACAAAAAACACAAACAAAAAAAAAGAAGATAATTGACGGATATATCTGAAGTTGATCTCGAGAGCATTATTTACTTTTAACACATTTGTGTTAAAAGTAAACAGTAAAAAAAAAAAAAATAATAATTTATTTTTTAACACCTTAATGAGTAGGACGCTTTTGGATTAGTGTGTTTTGTTTTTAAGTGTCATTGCACAAAAAATAATAGTGAATTAAAATCAATGGTGTTATGAGTTGTTGACCTTTTTACAGCTCCAATTATTATATAATCTGAAATATTAAACTTATACATTTTATTGTGTGAAAATATTGCATATTTTGTTTTTCCATAAAAAACATGGTTTTCTTTGACAAAAAGAGCCATCCATCCATCCATTTTCTACCGCTTATTCCCTTTCGGGGTCGCGGGGGGCGCTGGCGCCTATCTCAGCTACAATCGGGCGGAAGGCAGGGTACACCCTGGACAAGTCGCCACCTCATCGCAGGGCCAACACAGATAGACAGACAACATTCACACTCACATTCACACACTAGGGCCAATTTAATGTTGCCAATCAACCTATCCCCAGGTGCATGTCTTTGGAAGTGGGAGGAAGCCGGAGTACCCGGAGGGAACCCACGCATTCACGGGGAAAACATGCAAACTCCACACAGAAAGATCCCGAGCCTGGATTTGAACCCAGGACTGCAGGACCTTCGTATTGTGAGGCAGACGCACTAACCCCTCTGCCACCGTGAAGCCCTGACAAAAAGAGCATACAACTTAAATCTTTAAAAACGTCATATTGACAGATACACCTAATGTTGATCTAAAGATTTAAAACTTGAATAATAATAAAAATAATAATACTGAATAATGACACATTTTTAACATTTTATTTTTACCAAAACCCTTTGGGGTCCCCGGGACCAAGCCTGAGTGGAGGCCTAAATGTATATTTTTTAAAGTATGGCCTAAAACGAACAAACAAAAACCATAAACAACAAAAAAACTTATAGTTGACAGATAGATCTGAAGTTGATCTCGAGAGCATTACTTACTTTTAACACAATTGAGTTAAAAGTAAGCAGTAAAATTTATTTTTGAACACTTTAATGAGTAGGACCCTTTTGGATTAGTGTGTTTTGTTCTTAAGTGTCATTGCACAAAAAATAACAGTGAATTAAAATCAATGGTGTTATGAGTTGTTGACCTTTTTACAGCTCCAATTATTATATAATCTGAAATATTAAACTTATAAATTTTATTGTGTGAAAATATTGCTCATTGTTTTTTTCCATAAAAAAAACATGAAGAGCGTACAACTTAAATCTGTAAAAACGTCGTATTGACAGATAGACCTAATGTTGATCTAAATATTTAAAACTTGAATAATAATAAAAATAATAATGCTGAATAATGACACATTTTTAACATTTTATTTTTACCAAAACCCTTTGGGGTCCCCGGGATCAAGCCTGAGTGGAGGCTTAAATGTATATTTTTTATACATACATTGGATTGTTTTTTTTTAAATAAATGGCCCCTGTTTGCTTTGATTTTTCAGTGTGCGGCCCTCAGTGGAAAAAGTTTGGACACCCCTGATGTACAGTATACTCACTCAATAAACAGTAATAATAATACTCAAAATAATGTTTTAAAAACGTACATAATGTCATGTTTTTCTCAGTTTGTCTTCAAGTCCAAACGTTACTCCAGTGTCTTACATTTTCTTCTTTATTCCGATTCGTTCTTTCATATTTAGTGCAATATAAGATAAATGATCTACTGTTGCAGGATTATTACGTTTGTCACGCTTTTTTCACATATTTTATAATCAATGACTTGACTTCTGATTCACTCAAATAACAATAAATTGTTATTATTGCTCGCTTTGCATATTTGTCTGCTTGTTCATTATCCATCGCTGGGACCCAAACAAATTTGAACTATGCTCCCAAATTGAGAATTCCTAACAGCATTTCTAAAATCTCACACATCAAGCCATTTTTTTTTCCACTCGTGTTACCTGATTTCCTCATTTTAACATATCGTTACTCTTAACGGTTTAACGTGTTCAAACCACTGCAGTGCCTTTATAATGAAAATGAAAATCCAGCTTCACTATTTTAGTCATAATTTTTGCGCTTTGAAACTTTATAACTTTGGCTCCACTATTCTTCTGTTTATTTGATATTGTCAGTACAAATGGTGGAAAAGTGAACACCACAGCTGAGAATCATACATTTTATGGCAGCTCTCTCCGAGTGCTCGCGGCCCAACAACGGGCTAGGACAATGGTTCTCAACCTTTTTTCAGTGATGTACCCCCTGTGAACATTTTTTTAATTCAAGTACCCCCTAATCAGAGCAAAGCATTTTTGGTTGAAAAAAAAAAGAAATAAAGAAGTAAAATACAGCACTATGCCATCAATTTCTGATGTATTAAATTGTACAACAGTGCAAAATATTGCTCATTTGTAGTGGTCTTTCTTGAACTATTTGGAAAAAAAGATATAAAAACAACTAAAAACGTATTGAAAACTAAACAAGTAATTCAATTATAAATATTTCTACACATAGAAGTAATCATCAACTTAAAGTGCTTTCTTTGGGGATTGTAATAGAATAGAATAGAATAGAATAGAAAGTACTTTATTGATCCCTGGGGGAAATTCAGCACCGCAGTTCGCTCACAATAGACAATAAATAGAGATCCATCTGGATTCATGAACTTAATTCTAAACATTTCTTCACAAAAAAAGAAATCTTTAACATATTTATGCAACATGTCCACAAAAAAAATCTAGCGGTCAACACTGAATATTGCATTGTTGTATTTCTTTTCACAGTTGTGAAGTGAATTATATTTATATAGCGCTTTTTCTCTAGTGACTCAAAGCGCTTTACATAGTGAAACCCAATATCTAAGTTACATTCAAACCAGTGTGGGTGGCACTGGGAGCAGGTGGGTAACGTGTCTTGCCCAAGGACACAACGGCAGTGACTAGGATGGCGGAAGCGGGATTCGAACCTGCAACCCTCAAGTTGCTGGCACGGCCACTCCACCAACCGAGCTAAACCGCTCCAGTTTATGAACTTACGTATGAACTTACGTTCATATTTTGTTGAAGTAAATATATTCATAAAGGATTTTTGAATTGTTGCTATTTTTAGAATATTTAAAAAAAATCTCACGTACCCCTTGGCATACCTTCCAGTACCCCCAGGGGTACGCTTACCACCATTTGAGAACCATTGGGCTAGGTAACTCTGTGAACTAATACAAACACAAATTCAATTTTATTGGTACAAGAGTTGGCCCTCATTGTACTCTACTGGAGCGGTTTAGCTCGGTTGGTAGAGTGGCCATGCCAGCAACTTGAGGGTTGCAGGTTCGAATCCCGGATTCGCCATCCTAGTCACTGCCGTTGTGTCCTTGGGCAAGACACGTTACCCACCTGCTCCCAGTGTCACCCACACTGGTTTAAATGTAACTTAGATATTGGGTTTCACTATGTAAAGTGCTTTGAGTCACTAGAGAAAAAGCGCTATATAAATATAATTCACTTCACTACTGCAGTCATAAAACGTTATAGGACTAAAAAATAATACAGTAAGTAAGAGAAGATCGAAAAGAGTCTGGTCCCAAAAAATAAAAATTGGAGGTAATTATTACAAATTCACTCTTAACACACCTCAGTAAATTTTTACAAGAACTAACAAAACCGTTTTTGTCCGGAGAGAAATTGTGTGTACACACCTTTTACACTTTTCAACACTTTGTGACTGCAAAAGATTATAGTACACACACTGATCAATAACCATAGTAATTATCTAATCAATTCATTATTCTTAATTATTAATTATATTTCTGATGATCAACAAGGCACCAAGTAAAAATACAAACAGATACATGATCAATGTTGTTAATGATGGACTTTGTTTATACCAAAGGTCAGAGTGTGATGTATTCCATCCATCCATTTTCTACCGCTTATTCCCTTTTGGGGTCGCGGGGGGCGCTGGCGCCTATCTCAGCTACAATTGGGCGGAAGGCGGGGTACACCCTGGACAAGTCGCTACCTCATCGCAGGACGTGATGTATTCCTGTGAAAGTAATTCAACACTTATGTGGAAATGTTTTTATCCCAATAATGAATCGTATTTAACAATAGTTTAACATTGACCATTTATTGATTTATTTCTTAAGCAGTACCTTAAAGGGGAACATTATCACAATTTCAAAAGGGTTAAAAACAATAAAAATCAGTTCCCAGTGGCTTGTTGTATTTTTTTTTCAAAATTTTACCGGTCCCGGAATATCCCTAAAAAAAGCTTTGAAGGGCCTTTTTTTCGCTCTCTACGAAGACACTGTTCATTTTCCTGTGACGTCATACAGTGCTGCCAATACAAACAAACAATAGCGAATACCACAGCAAGATATAGTGACATTAGCTCGGATTCAGACTCAGATTTCAGCGGCTTAAGCGATTCAACAGATTACGCAAAGTATAGAAGAAGAAACTGAAGCTATTGAGCCAATAGCTATTGACACTATTCATAGCCATAGCATGGCCGAATAGCTGCGTTAGCATCGCCGGTAAAATGTGCGGACCAAACGATCAGGACTTTCGCATCTCGTGACACTGGAGCAACTTAAATCCGTCGATTGGTAAGTGTTTTTTTCGCATTAAATGTGGGTGGAAGGAAACGTAATATAGTTGCAAATGCATCTGCAGGTTATCCATACATTTCTGTGCCATGTCTGCTTTAGCACCGCCGGTAAATAGCATGTTAGCATCGATTAGCGTAGCATGTTAGCATTGATTAGCTGGCACTCAACATCAACTAAACTCACCTTTGTGATTTTGTTAACTTTATCGCTGCAAATGCATCTGCAGGTTATCCATACATCTCTGTGCCATGTCTGCTTTAGTACCGCCGGTAAATAGCATGTTAGCATCGATTAGCGTAGCATGTTAGCATCGATTAGCTGGCACTCAACATCAACTAAACTCACCTTTGTGATTTTGTTGACTTTATCGTTGCAAATGCATCTGCAGGTTATCCATACATCTCTGTGCCATGTCTGCTTTAGCCCCGACGGTAAAAAGCATGTTAGCATCGATTAGCATAGCATGTTAGCATCGATTAGCTGGCACTCAACATCAACTAAACTCAGCTTTGTGATTTTGTTGACTTTATAGTTGCAAATGCATCTGCAGGTTATCCATACATCTCTGTGCCATGTCTGCTTTAGCACCGACGGTAAAAAGCATGTTAGCATCGATTAGCGTAGCATGTTAGCATCGATTAGCTGGCAGTCACGCCGCAACCAAAAAATGTCTGATTAGCACATAAGTCAACAACATCAACAAAACTCACCTTTGTGATTTCGTTGACTTTATCGTTGCAAATGCATCTGCAGGTTCTCCATACATCTCTGTGCCATGTCTGTCATCGCCGGTAAAATGTGGAGACACTCTGGCACATTCAATGGGGGTCTGGCGGTAGACACTTTCGCATCTTCGGGCCGGTGGTGCAACTTGAATCCCTCCCTGTTAGTGTTGTTACACCCTCCGACAACACACCGACGAGGCATGATGTCTCCAAGGTTCCAAAAAAAAGTCGAAAAAACGGAACATAACAGAGCTGAGACCCAGCGTTTGCAATGCGTTGAAAATGAAAATGGCGGCTGTATTACCTCGGTGACGTCACGTTCTGACGTCATCGCCACAGAACGATAAACAGAAAGGCGTTTAATTCGCCAAAATTCACCCATTTAGAGTTCGGAAATCGGTTAAAAAAATATATGGTCTTTTTTCTGCACCATCAAGGTATATATTGACGCTTACGTAGGTCTGCTGATAATGTTCCCCTTTAAGGACTATTTCAAGCTTAATAGGGTTTTGTAATTTGTAACACAAGGTGGACTGACAGTCTTGTCTTTAGAGTAGACAGATAGTGACTTTGCAGAGGACTCCCAAAAAATGCAGTTATTGTCTTGCGTGCGTTCTCAGGTGTGTTTGCATATTACTTTTGACGGAGAATCGCTTGTCACAAAGAGGACAACTAAAAAGCGTTTCTCCTGTGTGTGTTCTCATGTGTATTTGCATGTTGCTTTTGTTAGAGAATCTGTTGCCGCACTCTGAACAACTGAAAGGTTTTTCTCCGGTGTGCGTCCTCATATGTATTTGCATTTTACTTTTGACGGCGAAACTTTTGTTACACAATGAACAACTGAAAGGTCTTTCTCCTGTGTGCGTTTTCATGTGTTGGGCCAAATTAGAGTTTCGAACAAAGCCTTTTGCACACACGGGACAACTGTAGAGGTTTTCCCCTGTGTGTACTTTCATGTGTGAAAGCATGGTTTCCTTTCGACTGAACTTTTTCCCGCAGTTTGAGCAAATGAAAGGTTTTTCTCCTGTGTGCGTCCGCATGTGTCGAATCAACTTAAAGTTTTCACCAAAGCTTTTTGCGCAAACGGAACAAATAAACGTTTTTTCTCCTGCGTTTGTTCTCATGTTTGATTCCATATTTGCATTATCGTGTGAGGTTGTGTCCTCACTATCTGATAGTGGAGCTAAGAGCTTGTCTGCTTGTGATCCTCCACAGTGGTCTCCCTCAGCTTCTGTTGTCATGTGTTGTGTTGAGCTGCTGCTTGGAGGCTCCGCCTCTCTTTTCTCCTCACTTGGACTGTGATGAAGCTGTGAGGACTCAGGTGTTTTGTCTTCATGGTCTTCAGTCTTCACAGAGACAACAGTCAGTGGATCAGCCTCCTCCTGCCCGAGAAGGCACTCTCCTTCCTGAGGTATCCACAGTTCCTCCTTTTCCTCTTTAATGTGGGGGGGCTGTGGATCCTCCTGCTTCAGTGTGGAGCTCCACTCCAGCAATTGAGGAGGTTTTTCTTGATGACCAATCAGCTGCTGGACGTCTGCAGGACACACGAATAATATTGTGAATAATGATCGTTGTTGAGCAAATTTCCCTCTTATACACACTTCACAGTTAAGATTATACTTCTCAGTTTTCAACTCCTCTGTGACTTTTTCCATCTTTAACTTAGTAGACTACAATTTCATGCCAGGTCTGAAAGAAGCAGGACACATCACATCCATCATTCACTCATGCCAGCGCTGAAATACAAAACCCAAAACCAGTGAAGTTGGCACGTTGTGTAATTCCTAAATTAAAACAGAATACATTGATTTGCAAAACCTTTTCAACTTATATTCAATTGAATAGAATATTTAAAGTTAGAACTGAGAAACTTAATTATGTTGTGCAAATAATCAACTTGGAATTTAATGGCAGCAAAACATTGCAACAAAGTTGGCACAGGGGGATTTTTCCCACTGTGTTACATGGCCTTTCCTTTTAAACAACACTCAGTAAACATTTGGGAATTGAGTACACCCATTTTGGAAACCTTTCAGGTGGAATTCTTTCCCATTCTTGCTTGATGTACAGCTTAAGTTGTTCAACAGTCCGGGGTCTCCGTTGTCGTATTTTAGGCTTCCTATTGCGCCACACATTTTCAATAGGAGACAGGTCTGGACTACAGGCAGGCCAGTCTAGTACCCGCACTCTTTTACTACGAAGCCACGCTGTTGTCTTGCTGAAATAAGCAGGGGCGTCCATGATAACGTTGCTTGGATGGCAGCATATGTTGCTCCAAAACCTGTATGTACCTTTCAGCATTAATGGTGCCTTCACAGATGTGTAAGTTACCCATGCCTTGGGCACTAATACACCCACATACCATCACAGATGCTGGCTTTTGAAGTTTCCCCCTGTAACAATCCGGATGGTTCTTTTCCTCTTTGGTCCAGTGGACGCAGCGTCCACAGTTTCCAAAAACAATTTGAAACGTGGACTCGTCAGACCACAGAACACTTTTCCACTTTCATCAGTCCAGCTTAGATGAGCTCAGGCCCAGTGAAGCCGGCAGCCTTTCTGGGTGTTGTTGATAAAACGGCTTTGCATAGTAGCGTTTTAACATGCACTTACAGATGTAGTGACCAACTGCAGTTACTGACAGTGGTTTTCTGAAGTGCTCCTGAGCCCATGTGGTGAAATCCTTTACACACTGTTGTCGCGTTTTGATGCAGTACCGCCTGAGGGATCGAAGGTCCGTAATATCATCGCTTACGTGCAGTAATTTCTCCAGATTCTCTGAACCTTTTGATGATATTACAGACCGTAGATGGTGAAATGTTGAGAAATGTTGTTCTGAAACTGTTGGGGCAATTTGCTCACGCATTTGCCCACCAAGTGGTGACCCTCGCCCCATCCTTGTTTGTGAATGACTGAGAATTTCACGGATAGCTGCTTTTATACCCAATCATGGCACTCACCTGTTCCCAAATAAGCCTGTTCATCTGTGTGATTTTCCAATTAAGTGTTTGATGAGCATTCCTAAACTTTCTCGTTCTTTTTTGCCACTTGTGCCAGCTTTTTTGAAGCATGTTGCAGGTATCAAATTTCAAATGAACTAATATTTACAAAAAATAACATAGTTTTTCAGTTCGAACATTAAGTATCTTGTCTTTGCAGTCTATTCAATTGAATATAGATGAAAAGGATTTGCAAATCATTGTATTTTGTTTTTATTTACCATTCACACAATGTGCCAACTTATCTGGTTTTGGGGTTTGTACAACAGCCTGTCCATATATGAATGCCAAAGTTTGTACCATTTTTGGGGGTGAGACAGTTCTGTCCTTCTATGAAGAGGACTGTCGCTTCTTGCGCAGTCTCAGCTCTGACCGTGAAGATGTCCTTGGAAAATGATTGGACGTTCAGCGCCTCATTCAGGTTCAAGGTCCCGCTGTCCGTCACTCCACCAGCCAGACTCTGGGGCTCAAAACCTGGCTTGCATGCCAACGTGTGGTCCTCCTCTTCCACTTTCACCCTCCTGTCCTCTCCAGAGTCGACAGCACCAACATTTTCAGCACTCTCGTAGCTCCTGAGCTTGGTTTTAAGCTCTGCAAATGTTAAATTGCCATCCCTCTGTGTCACGTGGACAGAGAACGGTTTGAAAACATCAGGCAGGCCCTTTAATAAAACCGCGGCGAGTAGGCCGTCACTTAAAGTCTGTCCTGCGTTCCGCAGTGCCGTGATAGCGGTCTCTGCGCGGATGATGTAATCAGCCACGCTCTCGCTCACTCCTTTTTGAAGCGATGTCAATTCGGTGTACAAACTAACCACACATGGCTTGTCCTTGCCAGCGTAATGGTCTCTCAAGATTTGCAGAGCCTTCCTGCCATCATCTGTTGCATCTCTCATTACGAGGGACAAACTTTTATCGTCCAACAGCTGAATTAGAACGGCGTACGCCTCTTCATTTTTGTTTCCATCTTCCTCCACACTATCATCGTCTTTACCGGGCGGTTCGCCCAGTATGGTGCTTTTTAAGTCCAGGAGATGCAGATACGCCAGAAATTTGGTTTCCCAGTATCCATAATTGTTTTCGTCTCCGTCAAAACACAAACGGTTCCATGGACTCGTGAACTCTTCTTTGGGCCCACAACCTGTTGACGCAGACACATTAGAAAGAGCTGCAAACATCGGAGGACGTAGCACAAAAGTTACGATACATTTGGTTTGCACTCACACAGCAGCTATTGATTTAAAGGGGAACATTATCACCAGACCTATGCAAGCGTCAATATATACCTTGATGGTGCAGAAAAAAGACCATGTATTTTTTTAACCGATTTCCGAACTCTAAATGGGTGAATTTTGCCGAATTAAAAGCATTTCTGTTTATCGGTCTGGAGGCGATGACGTCGCCGAGGTAATACAGCCGCCATTTTCATTTTCAACCCATTGTAAACATTGGGTCTCAGCTCTGTTATTTTCCGTTTTTTCGACTATTTTTTGGAACCTTGGAGACATCATGCCTCGTCGGTGTGTTGTCGGAGGGTGTAACAACACTAACAGGGAGGGATTCAAGTTGCACCACTGGCTCGAAGATGCGAAAGTGTCTGCCGCCAGACCCCCATTGAATGTACCAGAGTGTCTCCACATTTTACCGGCGATGACAGACATGGCACAGAGATGTATGGATAACCTGCAGATGCATTTGCAACGATAAAGTCAACGAAATCACAAAGGTGAGTTTTGTTGATGTTGACTTATGTGCTAATCAGACATTTTTGGTCGTGGCGTGACTCCCAGCTAATCGATGCTAACATGCTACGCTAATCGACGCTAACATGCTATTTACCGGCGGTGCTAAAGCAGACATGGCACAGAGATGTATGGATAACTGCAGATGCATTTGCAACGATAAAGTCAATAAAATCACAAAGGTGAGTTTTGTTAATGTTGACTGCCAGCTAATCGATACTAACATGCTACGCTAATCGATGCTAACATGCTATTTACCGGCGGTGCTAAAGCAGACAAGGCACAGAGATGTATGGATAACCTGCAGATGCATTTGCAACTATATTACGTTTCCTTCCACCCACATTTAATGCGAAAAAAACACTTACCAATCGACGGATTTAAGTTGCTCCAGTGTCACAAGATGCGAAAGTCCTGATCGTTTGGTCCGCACATTTTACTGGCGATGCTAACGCAGCTATTCGGCCATGCTATGGCTTTTAATAGCGTCAATAGCTATTCGCTCAATAGCTTCAGTTTCTTCTTCAATACTTTCATACTCCAACCATCTGTTTCAATACATGCGTAATCTGTTGAATCGCTTAAGCCGCTGAAATCCGAGTTTGAATCCGAGCTAATGTCACTATATCTTGCTGTGGTATTCCCATTGTTTGTTTACATTGGCAGCACTGTATGACGTCACAGGGAAATGGCCAGTGTCTTCGCAGAGAGCCGAAAATAAGGCACTTTAAAGCTTTATTTAGGGACATTCCGAGACCGGTAAAATTTTGAAAAAAACTTCAAAAAATACAACAAGCCACTGGGAACTGATTTTTATTGTTTTTAACCCTTTTGAAATTGTGATAGTGTTCCCCTTTAAAGGGAACACGCGGGACTGCATTACCACTGTGTTACATGGCCTTTCCTTTTAACAACACTCTGTAAACATTTGGGAACTGAGGAGACCAATTTTTTGGCTGGGCCGCAAAAAAATATTTTTTTTCAAAAAAAGGTTGGATACTCCTAAGCATGTCTAGTTGTATAATGACGTTTCAAATTGTATTCGCAACTTTTTCTGTGCAAATAAGACAGGTCGGGGTTGCCCTGTGCTCAACAAAGAAATGTTGTATCTCCCAGTTTTCCTGGAATTGTCTTTGCTCACCACTAACCTTTCTCTTCACTGTAGGCTTTGAAAAATACATGTTTGGAGTTGTGGAATGTATTTGTATTTAGCCGACGCACGGAGAATAATATTTCCGCAAGGTGTGTCGTTCCGATTTTCCTCCCTACAGCAACACGGCGGTCGGCGGATAGGGAGCGCAAAGAAGTGATGGCTCCCGGAGTGTTATCCGGCGTCATATAGAAATATATGTAGTGCTCTTCGTGTGAGGCATTGCCAATTAAACAATAAAAAAACAAATAACGATTTGAATTGGTTTGATGGATTGATTGAAACTTTTATTAGTAGATTGCACAGTTCAGTACATATTCTGTACAATTGACCACTAAATTGTAACACCCGAATAAGTTTTTCAACTTTTTTAAGTCGGGGTCCACGTAAATTAATTCATAGTATATGGCAGTGGTTCTCAAATGGGGGTACGCGTACCTCTAGGGGGAATTGAAGGTATGTCAAGGGGTACGTGAGATTTTAAAAAAATATTCTCAAAATAGCAACAGTTAAAAAATCCTTTATAAATACATTTATTGAATAATACTTCAACAAAATATGAATGTAAGTTCATAAACTGTGAAAAGAATGCAACAATGCAATATTCAGTGTTGACTGCTAGATTTTTGGTGGACATGTTCCATAAATATTGTTGTTAAAAATTTATTTTTTTGTGAAGAAATATTTAGAATTAAGTTGATGAATCCAGATGGATCTCAATTACAATCCCCAAAGAGGGAACTTTAAGTTGATGATTACTTCTATGTGTAGAAATCTGTATTTATAATTGAATAACTTGATTAGTTTTCAACAAGTTTTTAGTTATTTTTATATCTTTTTTTCCCAAATAGTTCAAGAAAGACCACTACAAATGAGCAATATTTTGCACTGTTATACAATCTAATTGATGACATAGTGCTGTATTTTACTTCTTTATCTCCTTTTTCAACCAAAAATGCTTTGCTCTAATTAGGGGGTACTTGAATTAAAAATATGTTCACAGGGGGTACATCACTGAAAAAATGTTGAGAACCACTGGTATACGGGAGCAGGTTATCAGGGACTGTTATTACTGACAGACAGGTGTCGCGGTGTGACTGCAGCCGGGCACGTAAGAAAACCCTCGGCAACCCATGGCAACGTCTCCGCCCCTTTCACTCATTGGCCGCTTTTCCACAAATGCAGGGGTAGGCAACCCAGAATGTTGAAAGAGCCAGTTTCAAACCAAATAACGCTTTCAAGCGCCATTTATATAAGACTTGCGGGCCACACTAACATTAAACTTTCATATTATGGTGGGGGCCGCAAAATAACTTCTCGCTGGTCGCAATTGGCCCGCGTGTCTGAGACCCCTGTTTTAAAGGTTTGCTTGTATAGGTTGTATTCAGTCACGGGACTTTTTCGGAGATGTTTACTTTTTCTGAATGAAGTGGTGGTCAACCAAACCAATATAACCACTGCGCGAACTGTCTGAGTACTCTTGAAACCCTGGTTCCTCGGTGGTGCACAATAAGTGCACACATCTTGACAGCTGTGCAGTGGATTGCTACAGTGAACGTTTAACTTTTTTTTTTTTTTGTGGTGATTGAGCGTGGGAAACGTTCTCACGCTCAGTTGCATCCCTCATTAATTAGGTCAAAGGTTCTCATGAGTCATGCTACGTTTCTCAGGATGTAATGGGAAAATCTTCAAACAGGTTCTCACACTCACTTGTTTCGGATTTCTGACTCAAACTCTTTGTCACAGTTGCAACGCCCTCTGGTGGTTAATTTACAGATTACATCATTTAGGTTATAGACTGCTGTCCTTTCTTGACATCATCTGGTGGCCAATTCGCAGAATAAACTTTACCAAATTAAATGCATGGATGCACCCATCTTGACAGCACACAAGGGGCCTAAATCTTACCCCGAAAAGCAGATACATACCAAAAATCTAACTATGCAATGGAATGGATCCCTATACTTAATCAAAAAATAGATTATCTGTCAGTCGCGTTCCCAGACACATGGAACTATTGAGCTCCAGATGCCATTTTGAACCAAACTGATGAAAACTTGGAAAAGCATGGAGGTCTACAACTTATTAGTGTGTGGGTGTGTCGAGGACTTTGGTATCAAGACTCTCCCATATAAAGATGCATCGTTTTTGCTCCGGTAAGGTTGCATTTCATGATTTAACTTTGTGTCTTGCGAGGATGCATTCTTGTAAACAAACTGAAAGTAGCTTTAATTCCCTGTTGTTTATTTTCCCATGATGTTAACTACGGCTAGAGATAATCAGAGACACCACTGAAGATCTGACTTGTTGTGAAAGAAGATGGAGAAGTTGCCTCGTTGCACACGTCGTTACAAGTACGTGTGTTTTCTCCGCGTTTTTATCAAAATATAACTATAGGTGTCAACATTGTGTATGTGCTGAAAGATTCATTTTTGATTGTTTATCAAAATATAACTATAGATGTCAACATTAAATATGTGCTCGAAGATTCATTTGATTGTTTATCCAAATATAACTATAGATGTCAACATTGTGTATTTGCTGAATGACTCATTTATGATTGTTAATCAAAATATAACTACGGATGTCAACATTGTGTATGTGCTGCAAGATTCATTTATGATTGTTTATCAAAATATAACTATAGATGTCAACACTGTATGTACTGGAAGATTCATTTATGATTGTTTACCAAAATATAACTATAGATTTCAACATTGTGTATGTGCTGAATGACTAATTTATGTGAATTGTGAATTATATTTTTATAGCGCTTTTTCTCTAGTGACTCAAAGCACTTTACATAGTGAAACCCAATATCTGAGTTACATTCAAACCAGTGTGGGTGGCACTGTGAGCAAGTGGGTAAAGTGTCTTGCCCAAGGACACAACGGCAATGACTAGGATGGCGGAAGCGGGAATCGAACCTGCAACCCTCAAGTTGCTGGCACGGCCGCTCTACCAACCGAGCTAAACCGCTAAAATTTATGATTGTTTATCAAAATATAACTACGGATGTCAACATTGTGTAAGTGCTGAAAGATTCATTTATTATTGTTTATCAAAATATAACTATAGATGTCAACATTGTGTGTGCGCTGAATGACTCATTTATTATTGTTAATCAAAATATAACTACGGATGTCAACACTGTATGTACTGGAAGATTGATTTTTGTTTGTTCACCAAATTATAACTATCGATGTCAACATTGTGTATGTGCTGAATGACTAATTTATGATTGTTTATCCAAATATAACTATAAATGTCAGCATTGTGTACATGCTAAAAGATTTATTTATAATGGTTTATCCAAATATAACTATAGATGTCATCATTGTGTATGTGCTGAAAATCAATTTATGATTGTTTATCCAAATATAACTATAAACGTCAAAATTGTATATGTGCTTGAAGATTCATTTATGATTGTTTATCAAAATATAACTATAGATGTCAACATTGTGTATGTGCTGAAAGATTTATTTATAATGGTTTATCAAAATATATCTATAGATGTAAACATCGCATATGTGCTCGAAGATTAATTTGATTGTTTATCCAAATATAACTATAGATGTCAACATCGTGTATGTGCTGAAAAATCCATTTATGATTGTTTATCAAAATATAACTATAGATGTCAACATTGTGTATGTGTGCAAGATTCATTTATGATTGTTTACCAAAATATAACTATAGATGTCAACATTGTGTATGTGCTGAAAGATTCATTTGTGATTGTTGCCTTTGGTAAAAGCTGAACACTTTTAGGTTTTGCTCACATTTGCTTTCAGTCTGCATCACACAAGCTGCAGCCTCAAACGTTTAATTGATGAACGTGTATCCATAAAAATATTAGGAAGCTGCAGATGCTGTGTTTACTGTATTTCAATTCAAACTGGACGGTCGAGCACTAACTTTGGTATACATATCGGGTGTTGTCAACTTCAACAGTTCTTACTCAGAAAGTGTTGCCAGATGTCACGAGAGAAACAAGCAACCAACTCTATGAAAACTTGTAGCGTTAAATAAACAGATAATACGAGAAGTTGGCAACACTGGATGGAGAAGTAGCCCAAGGAAGACAATGTATTAGTC
Organism: Nerophis ophidion; assembly: GCF_033978795.1. Classification (NCBI taxonomy): domain Eukaryota; kingdom Metazoa; phylum Chordata; class Actinopteri; order Syngnathiformes; family Syngnathidae; genus Nerophis; species Nerophis ophidion. The sequence goes on along the minus strand of NC_084638.1, from coordinate 23,821,026 downwards.
CGGTCCACAAGGTAAATGCTGAAAAATATTATCACATAAAACTACTGTAGTGGTTGGTATTACATGTATGCTCTTGTAATGTTTTTCAACCATATCATGCCTAAAATGTTTTTATTTTTAAAAGGCATTTCTGATGTTAAAATTGAGGAGTTTTGGTAGGGCAAAACACAGATAAAATTGATTTTAACGGATGGATGGGACTGCTTTGAGGTGTAAACGTGTGTTCTGAGTTACGAGCTTGGTTGTATGTGAGGTACCGCTGTGAAAAATGACGTACCGCCATATTTTTATAGCTCTTCTCCTTGTGAGTGTGGAAGGAAGTGTGGCCGACAACAATAGTTCACTTTAGTTATGTTAAATCCAGGTCACATGGTTGCAACTAGAGATTTCCGATAATATCGAACTGCCGATATAATCGGCTGATAAATGCTTTAAAATGTAACATCGGAAATGATCGGTATCGGTTTCATAAAGTAACATTTATGACTTTTTAAAATGCCTTAAAGACACTGCCTTTGCGTGCCGGCCCAGTCACATAATATCTGCAGCTTTTCACACACTTAAGTGAATGCCATGCATACTTGGTCAACAGCCATACAGGTCACACTGAGGGTGGCCGTATAAACAACTTTAACACTGTTACAAATATGCGCCACACTGTGAATCCACACCAAACAAGAATGACAAGCACATTTCGGGAGAACATCCGCGCTGTAACACAACAAAAACACAACAGAACAAATACCCAGAACACCTTGCAGGAGTAACTATTTCGGGATGCTACAATATACACCCCTCGCAGCCCCTCCACCCCCTCCACATGCTCTATCAGGGAGAGCATGTCCCAAATTCCAAACTGCTGTCTTGAGGCATGTTAAAAAATAATAATGCACTTTGGGACTCCAATAATAAATATGGCAGTGCCATGTTCGCATTTTCTTGCATAACTTGAGTTGATTTATTCTGGGAAAACCTTGTTACATTGTTTAATGGATCCAGCGGGGCATCACAACAAAATTAGGCATGATAATGTGTTCATTCCACGACTGTATATATCGGTATCTGTTGATATCGGTAATTAAGAGTTGGACAATATCGGAATATCAGACATCGGCAAAAAGCCATTATCGGACATCTCTAGTTGCAACCCAGCAATAATGAAGGATATTTCTTTGGAAGTGTTACAAAGCTAGCATATCTCCACCCTGAGAGAGAATGGTGGACCCTGAATGAAAATAAGCTACAAACATTGTATTAGATGATATGTGGATGTTGTGCTTACTTGGACTGTGAAGAAGCTGTGAGGACTCAGGTGGTTTGTCTTCATGCTCTTCAGTCTTCACAGAGAGAAGAAACTTGCTGAAATCAGCCTCCTCCTGCCCTAGAAGACACTCTCCCTCCTGGGTGATGCACAGTTCCTCCTCTTCCTCTTTAATGTGGGGGAGCTGTGGTTCCTCCTCTTCCTCTTTAACAGAGAGAGTTGATTTACTGGGTAAAAACCTTTATAAAAGGGACAAGCCAGCATTGCTCAAAACTTTCCTAAAAGTCATAACAGAACATAAAGGACCCAGTGTAAAATGATTATATTTTGTTCTTGTTTTTTGTATGCATGTCCCCCTATTAAACCGAAGTCTGGAGCCGCATACTACTCTTTCATGCTGCATTAGTGGCTCCCTCCCTGGAGCATTTTTAAAAAAAGGATTGAAAATGAAAAAAGATGAGGAAAAAATATATTTTTTTGTTTTATTATGTTTTCTTTGAGGACAAACATGACTCAAACCTTCCCAATTGCTAGAAAGCCCACTGTTTAATATGTTTGTGTGTATGCTTCACTGATGAGAGTATTCGGTGAACATCGTTTTGTCCTGCTAATTTCGGCAGTTCTTGAACTCACCATAGTGTGGACTGTTTGTTTACATGTAAAATCTTCCACTCCTTCTTTGTTTAATTTTGTCCACCAAACGTTTTACGCTGTGCGTGAATGCACAAAGGTGCGCTTTGTTGATGTTATTGACTTGTTGGAGTGCTAATCAGGCATATTTGGTCAGTGCATGACTGCAAGCTAATCAATGCTAAAATGCTATTTAGGCTGGCTGTATGTACATATTGCATCATTATACCTCATGTGTAGGTATACTTGAGCTCATTAAATATCCTTTGCTGTTATCCTCTTTATATATAATTTTGTTTTGCATGTCTCATGACACATTATCTGTATGTGATATTGTCTGCATTTCAGATTCATTTCAGTTGCTTGTGTGCCATGTTGTTCCAGACCACAGCAAACATTACATAGCTTGCCAAAGATTATAATAAATCTATTAAAAGAAGACTGCCTGCTATTTCGCGCAGTGGAAGAGTGGGCGTGCGCAACCCGAGGGTCCTTGGTTCAATCCCCACCTAGTACCAACCTCGTCACGTCCATTGTGTCCTGAGCAAGACACTTCACCCTTGCTCCTGATGGGTGCCGGTTAGCGCCTTGCGTGGCAGCTCCCTCCATCAGTGTGTGAATGTGTGTGTGAATGGGTAAATGTGGAAGTATTGTCAAAGCGCTTTGAGTACCTTGAAGGTAGAAAAGCGCTATACAAGTACAACCCATTTATATATTTATTTCCTTTAACTTGGACATCTATACCTTCGGCCATTAAAAGCTAGTAATTTCCAGGAGTTATCTCCCCTTCTAAATAGCCTCTGATTTACTAATGTTTTTTAATGTTGTATAAATGTGTAAAATAAATATTAAATTTCAACATTTCTGTCAACCAAGATTTGCTTCAGCCTGAGACACATAGTTCTTTTGATACTATTACAGCTAATATAGACACTTATGTCATGTGTTGCCTTATTATAACACTTATTTACACAGCTCTTAATTTTTTGCGGCCCCAGACATATTTGTTTTTGTATTTTTTGGTCCTATATGGCTCTTTCAGCGGTTTGGGTTGCTGACCCCAGCCCTGTAATAATATAAACATTAGGGCTGTTAATCTTTAGGTGTCCCACGATTCGATTCAATATCGATTCTTGGGGTCACGATTCGATAATACATCGATTTTTTTCGATTCTCGATTCAAAAACGATATTTTTCCGACTCAAAACGATTCTGTATTCCTTCAGTACATAGGATTTCAGCAGGACCTACCCCAGTCTGCTGACATGCTAGCAGAGTAGTTGATTTTTTTTTAAAAGCTTTTATAATTGTAAAGGACAACGTTTTATCAACTGATTGCAATAATGTAAATTTGTTTGAACTATTAAACGAACCAAAAATATGACTTATTTTATATTTGTGAAAACATTGGACACAGTGTGTTGTCAAGCTTATGAGATGCTGAAATTATAACTAATATTGATACTGTTGTTGATAATATTCATTTTTGTTTCACTACTTTTGGTTTGTTCTGTGTGGTGTTTGTGTCTCCTCAATTGCTCTGTTTATTGCAGTTTTGAGTGTTGTTGGGTCAGGTTCGGTTTTGGAATTGGATTGCATTGTTATGGTATTGCTGTGTAGTGGTTTGTTGGATTGATAAAAAAAAAATAAAAATAATTTTTAAAAATCGATTTTTATTTTATTTTAAAATGAGAATCCATTCTGAATCGCACAACACATTCGATTCGATTTATATTCGAATCCATTTTTTCCAACACCCCTAATAAACATCATAACTTAAATATCATGGAAATTAAAATAATATATTGTTATTCATGCAGTCATACATATAGTGTATTTTTCTACCTGTTAATGGTTTTGTTGACTGGGCTAAAAGGAACTCTTATCAAAACATGTTTTACAATATTACACTTAAACTTCCTTTTATTGTCATTCAAATTTCAACTTTACAGTACAGATAAGAGCTACATTTTGTTGTAATAGCTCGTTGTAGTGCATGATAAAAGAGCAATAAGGTGCAGATATAAATAAATAGATTACTGTACGGATAAATATATTGCAGTTTTGAATATGCATCCGTGTTTATGGATGTATGTTATATTGTATTTTATATTCCAGCGATTTAATCCTTTTTTTTTTTTTTTTTGAGTAAATGGTAAATGGTTTTCACTATAGTGCTTTTCTACCTTTAAGGCACTCAACGAGCTTTGACACTATTTCCACATTCACCCATTCACACACTGATGGCGGGAGCTGCAGTGTAACACCGTAACCACGACCCATCAGGAGCAAGTGTGAAGTTTCTTGCTCGAGGACACACGGATCGTGACGAGGTTGGTAGAACATGGGGATTGAACCAGTAACCCTCAGGTTGCTGGCACGGCCACTCTCCCAACCGCGCCACGCCGTCCCCATATCTCCATCTTGCTCAATCAGCTGTTTGACTTTGCCCTCAAAGACGGCGTCATTTTTGTCATAGCTCGGTTGGTAGAGCGGCCGTGCCAGCAACTTGAGGGTTGCAGGTTCGATTCCTGCTTCCGCCATCCTAGTCACTGCCGTTGTGTCCTTGGGCAAGACACTATACCCCTCTGCTCCCAGTGCCACCCACACTGGTTTAAATGTAACTTAGATATTGGGTTTCACTATGTAAAGCGCTTTGAGTCACTAGAGAAAAGCGCTATATAAATATAATTCACTTCACACTTCATCTTGTTAAAGCACAGCTCCCACATTCACTTGGAGACGATCTACGACACGCTTATTTTCTTTTAATAAATCAAGTGTTGACTACTTTGGCTATTGAATGATGATTGACAATGAATGTTTACCTTCCGGTAATAGAGATGCTGCCTCAGTAGAAGCATTTAAGTCCCATCTTAAAATTAATTTGTATACTCTAGCCTTTAAATAGACCCTCTTTTTAGACCAGTTGATCTGCCGTTTCTTTTCTCCTCTGCCCCCCTCTACCTCGTGGAGAGGGCGACACAGATCTGGTGGCCATGGATGAAGTGCTGGCTGTCCAGAGTCGGGACCCGGGGTGGACCGCTCGCCTGTGCATCGGTTGGGGACATCTCTGCGCTGCTGACCAGTCTCCGCTCTGGATGGCCTCCTGCTGGCCCCACTATGGATTGGACTCTCATTACTATGTTAGATCCACTATGGACTAAGATTAGACTTTAAGGTTTTACTACTTACGTATAAAATACTACACGGTCTAGCTCCATCCTATCTTGCCGATTGTATTGTACCATATGTCCCGGCAAGAAATCTACGTTCAAAAGACTCCGGCTTATTAGTGATTCCTAAAGCCCAAAAAAAGTCTGCGGGCTATAGAGCGTTTTCCGTTCGGGCTCCAGTACTCTGGAATGCCCTCCCGGTAACAGTTCGAGATGCTACCTCAGTAGAAGCATTTAAGTCTCACCTTAAAACTCATCTGTATACTCTAGCCTTTAAATAGACCTCCTTTTTAGACCAGTTGATCTGCCGCTTCTTTTCTTTTTTCTCCTATGTCCCCCCCTCCCTTGTGGAGGGGGTCCGGTCCGATGACCATGGATGAAGTACTGGCTGTCCAGAGTCGGGACCCAGGACGGACCGTTCGTCGGGACCCAGGATGGACCGCTCGCCTGTGTATCGGTTGGGGACATCTCTATGATGCTGATCCGCCTTCGCCTGGGATGGTGTCCTGTGGACGGGACTCTCGCTGCTTTCTTGGATCCGCTTTGAACTGAACTCTCGCGGCTGTGTTGGAGCCGCTATGGATTGAACTTTCACAGTATCACGTTAGACCCGCTCGACATCCATTGCTTTCGGTCCCCTAGAGGGGGGGGGTTGCCCACTTCTGAGGTCCTCTCCAAGGTTTCTCATAGTCAGCATTGTCACTGGCGTCCCACTGGATGTGAATTCTCCCTGCCCACTGGGTGTGAGTTTTCCTTGCCCTTTTGTGGGTTCTTCCGAGGATGTCGTAGTCGTAATGGTTTGTACAGTCCTTTGAGACATTTGTGATTTAGGGCTATATAAATTAACATTGATTGATTGATTGATTGACTAGACTTTCACAATATTATGCTAGATCCACTTGACGTCCATAGCGGTCCTCTTCAAGGTTTCTCATTGTCATCCCATTGGGTTGAGTTTTCCTTGCCCTGATGTGGGATCTGAACCGAGCATGTCATTGTGGCTTGTGTAGCCCTTTGAGACACTTGTGATTTAGGGCTATATAAAACAAACATTGATTGATTGATTGATTTCACTTATTGATACATGTAGGTCAGAATCGGTAAGTCAAATTATCCATAAAACTATGAATTATTGTAACTGTTGCTACTAATAAGTATTATAATTTGTTTAATTTCTCTAAGAACAGAATAATGAGTTAAGGGAATTCAAATCAAAATGCAGAAAAGTTCATAAGAAGGCTATATTTAAGTTACTATGGTTAAAAATGTATTTTCATGCTTTTTGTTAAGTTTGTGGGCATACGTTTATTTTGAAGTGTCTCGTTTTGTCTGTCGTCTGATGTGAGGAAGCTACTTCTGGGAATGAGTAAACATTTTGATGCAATGTGAAGGGAGAAAGAGAGAGACTGACTGTCACAAATTTTAAAAAGTGTCACAAGGACTCCAAGCGTTTGGGCTATAAGAGCCTGAAGATCCCAATTTCCTCCTAAAAGAAGCATGCAGGTCAACGAGGTATTTGTTTGTCATTTCTGTTTGTATTTTACTTCGGTAAAATGTTTCATCCACATGCTGCGCATGCTGTAATTTTTACGTTTTTGACGTGTTATATTTTATATCAGGTTTCAAGGTGAATTTGAAGGGAAGGGAAGGGAAGCCTTCAAATAAATCCGTTCAAGAAAGCCATTGTGTCTGTGCTGTTTGGAGGGAGTTACAATCATATTGATTACAATATTGCTTTTTTCCAAGATGGCGCTGCTGTAGTGGCTGCTGTTGGCAGGATCTCTGTGCTCTTGTGTCATTCTTTTGTGTTTCCCTCTTGTTTTCATGTGTTAGTATATTTTTTTGCCTGTTGGTCAGGGACCCTTCGGGACTGTGTGACAAGGGGTGGCACTTTTGTGATCTGTGGTGCTCTTTTTGTGGACTTCTGGATCTGCCTCCCGGGAGCCTTTTGGCCATGGAGACCAGCTGCTGGGTGTCTGCCACACCGGAGTCGGTTTGGAGGGACTGGAGGAGATGCGGATGAGGGGACAGGGCTGCGGAGCTAGCACTGAGCGCTGGGACGGAGAGGCTTCGCGGTGTCTTGGCTGGGTGAGCAGGTTTCGGACACCTCAGTCACCTTGGACGTATCCTCGCTCAGCCATGCGGACTGGACACTGGCCGAGAGTGGAGTCTGCTGTCTTGGTTGCTTTGTTGGGTCTGCTCCTGTCTCTGGCCATGCTCCCTCCACTCCAGCGGACAATGGCGTGGAATACCGCAGAGGCCACCACAGTGGACATGTTTCTTTTACTTTTTTATTGATAGCTGTATGTAGAAGTGTCTGGTTGCATCAGCTGCTTTAATGTCCTCTGTGTTCTTTGATGTTTTCCTCTTACACACATGGAAGAGGGATGTGTTCTATGGCTATGAGATGTTTTTTTCCCTTTGCCTCAGTCTGCACCCCCTCTCCAGGGCCCAGGCTAAGACCGATTTTTTTTTAAATTTTATTTTAATCTTCTATTTTTTTCTCCCATTACTGTTTACCTGTATCTCATCATTTTTGTTAGGGGCGCTGGAAGCCGGCAGGCCCATCAGCGATTCTGTTCTGTCACCCTGTAATGTTTGTCTGATCTTGAATGGGATTGTGCTGAAAATTTTAATTTTCCTGAAGAAACTCTCCCGACGGAATAAATAAAGTACTATCCATCTATCTATCTAGAGATCTAGAGTAGCCTTCCCCTCTGCCATACCTGAATGTTGGTCAAAGGTCACCTATCCTTTCACATGTTGATTTACACCAGGGGTGCCCACACTTTTTCTGCAGGCGAGCTACTTTTCAATTGACCAACTCGAGGGGATCTACCTCATTTATATATATCATTTATATTTATTTATTTATGAAAGAGACATTCTTGTAAACAAGTTAAATGTGTTTAATGATAATACAAGCATGTGTAACACATTTAGATGTCTTTCTTTCACGAAGACAAGAATATAAGTTGGTGTATTACCTGATTCTGATGACTTGCATTGATTGGAATCAGACAGTAATGATGATAACGCCCACATTTTCAAATGGAGGAGAAAAAAAGTTGTCCTTTCTGTACAATACTACATGAAAGTGGTTGGTTTTTGGCATCTAATTCATCCAGCTTCCATACACTTTACAAGAAAAACATTGGCAGCAAATTCCGTAGCTTGCTTGATTGACATTCACGGCACCCGAGGGTCTTGTGAGATGACGCTGCCTGCTGCCAGTTCATTATTATGAAAAAATTACAGAGAGGAAGGCGAGAAACACTTTTTATTTCAACAGACTTTCGCGCCCTCCCTTCCGTCAAAACTCTAAAGGCCGACTGCACATTTCCTATCTTCACAATAAAAGCCCTGCTTCATGCTGCCTGCGCTAACAAAATAAGAGTCTCGGAAAGCTGGCGTGCACAAGTGATGTGCACGCCAGTTTTCTGAGGGATCGCTTGTGCACGCCAGTTTTCCGAGACTCTGTATTTAGTTAGCGCAGGCAGCATGAAGCAGGGCTTTTATTGTGAAGATAGGAAATGTGCAGTCGGCCTTTAGAGTTTTGACGGAAGGTACGGCGCGAGAGTCTGTTGAAATAAAAAGTGTTTCTCGCCTTCCTCTCGGTCATATTTTCATAATAATGATCTTGCAGCAGCCAGCGTCATTTCACAAGACCCTCCGGTACCGTGAATGTCATTTAAGTGACGTCTTGGTGAAGATTGATGATCACTAATTTTTAGGTCTATTTTTTTTAAAAGCCTGGCTCGAGATCGACTGACACACACCCTGCGGTCGACTGGTAGCTCGCGATCGACGTTATGGGCACCCCTGATTTACACATTTGATTATATATACACCATCACCTTTTATGAGTACTATCACAGATATGGTTTACATAAGCCATGACATTCCTGGCCTTCATTATACACCAGTTATGCATGGGGCCCTATGGTCCGGCCTTGCTTCTAACCCCTAAAGCGGGGAAATACGCAGTTAAATAGGTCCTCTAAAGGGGGGTTTCTACTTATTTTGACACATGTGAGAGTAAGATGTAAACAAACCTGTTCTGTGTAGCACAACTTGATGTTTCTTGAAAACAGCGTTCAGTTGTTGATGTTGTCGCTCCTTCTCGTATTTGGTTGGAGAAAGTTCCTCCTCGTACTTTGCTATCGTCCTTTCGCACATTTTCACACAATCACAACACTTTACACTCACATTTGATCTCGACTTAGCGACGTGTTGATAACTTCCGCCTCACCTTTGTGAGCAGCTAACAAGCTAAGCTGGCACGAGAGCTATCAACGTGCGCGCAGACTAACGCATTCGGATCCAAACAATCATTAACGTCGTTTACTCTGTTACACGAAAGATATACGCACAGATACAAAAACAAAACAATACAAGACAAGTATTCCTTTTCCAGCAACCGCCATCTTGCTTCTTCCTCGTCCTGCTTTGTTCACGCGCAGCGTTGTCAGATCTCGCGAGAGAAACAAGCAATGGTGAGGCTGAGCCAATCAGTGGCCACAATACTGCTTTGGTCTTATTTCGTGGCTAACGCTACTGTTTTGAATTGATATTGTAAGTTAATTTATCAATTTTAAAGCTAATTTAGAGTAATAATGCGTAGATTAAAAAAATCTGGCAATAAGTGAGGCCATGATTACCATTACTATGAATTGATTAACGATCAGTCAATCAATGATATGGTGAGGGACAACTGAATGAAGGTCTTTATATTTCTTAATATGAATATTTTTCAAACATCTGCACCAACATGAGTCCCTTTTAACTCGGGTGCAAATAAATATACATACCTATAAGAAATGATCCACTCATACTGTTTAAGACAGGGGTCACCAACGTGGTGCCCGCGGGCCGGATGAGTCGCCCGCTGGCCTGTTCTAAAAATAGCTCAAATAGCAGCACTTACCAGTGAGCTGCCTCTATTTTTTTAATTTTATTTATTTACTAGCAAGCTGGTCTCTCTTTGCTCGAATTTTTTAATTCTAAAAGAGACAAAACTCAAATAGAATTTGAAAATCCAAGAAAATATTTTAAAGACTTGGTCTTCACTTGTTTAAATAAATTCATTTCTTTACTTTGCTTCTTATAACTTTCAGAAAGACAATTTTAGAGAAAAAAATACAACCTTAAAAATGATTTTAGGATTTTTAAACACATTTTTACCTTTTAAATTCCAATTCTTCTTCTTTCCTGACAATTTAAATCAATGTTCAAGTTAATGTATTTTTTCTATTGTCAAGAATAATACATTTTAATTTAATTCTTCATTTTAGCTTCTGTTTTTTTGATGAAGAATATTTGTGAAATATTTCTTCAAACTTATTATGATTAAAATTCAAAAAAGATATTCTGGCAAATCTAGAAAATCTTTAGAATCAAATTTAAATCTTATTTCAAAGTCTTTCGAATTTCTTTTAAAATTTTTGTTCTGGAAAATCTAGAAGAAAAAATGATTCGTCTTTGTTAGAAAATATAGCTTGGTCTAATTTGTTATATATTCTAACAAAATGCAGATTAGATTTTAACCTATTTAAAACATGTCATCAAATTTTTAAATTAATCTTAATCAGGAAAATTTACTAATGTTCCATAATTTTTTTCTTTTTAATTTTTCAAAAAGATTTGAATTAGCTAGTTTTTCTCTTTTTTTTTTCGGTTGAATTTTGAATTTTAAAGAGTCAAAATTGAAGATGAACTATGTTTCAAAATGTAATTTATTTTTTCCTGTTTTCTCCTCTTTAAAACCTTTCAATTAAGTGTTTATTTCATCATTTATTCTCAACAAAAAACATTCCGTATAACTATATATATATATATATATATATATATATATATATAAGTGTATATATATATATATATATATATATATATATATATATATATATATATATATATATATATATATATATATATACTTATTTTTTTTTTTTATTATTATTTTTTTTTTCATTAAAGGTAAATTAAGCAAATTGGCTATTTCTGGCAATTTATTTAAATGTGTATCAAACTGGCAGCCCTTTGCATTAATCAGTACCCATGAAGTAGCTCTTGGTTTCAAAAAACGGATTGCGTGTTTCTCTCGCGAGATTTGTCAACACTGAGGACAAAACAGAACAAGTAAGAAGCAAGATGGCGTTTGATGGAAAAGTAGTCATTTTTGTCCTTTGACGTTGAACTGTCTGTACTTGTACGCAATTATGGCAAGTAATGTAGTGTCAACATCCTTAAACATTTTTTTAAATCCGGATGCATTATTCCGAGCGCACTTGGACGCTTCCCGTGCGAGTTTACCTCGCTAGTTAGCTTAGCTTGTTAGCTGCTAACAAAGAGACGCATAAGTTATCAACACGTCGCTAAGTAGAGATCAAATGTGAGTTTAAAGTGTTGGGATTGTGTGAAAATGTGCGAAAGGACGATAGCAGAGTATGAGGAGGAACTTTCTCCAACAAAAGAGGAGAACGGGCGGCAACATCAACTACTGGGCGCTGATTTCAAAAAACACAAAGTTGTGTTACACAGAAAAGGTTTGTTTACTTCTTATTTCGACACTTTAATTGTGTAAAAAACGATGCATCGGTCTTCTGTGATGCACTTATTTGTTTATCTATTTGGACAGTTTCATCCATCCATCCATTTCCCTACCGCTTGTCCCCTTTCGGGGTGACAGAAGGTGCTGGAGTCTTTCCCAGCTGCATTCAAGCGGAAGGTGCCGTACACCTTTGACAAGTCGCCACCTCATCACAGGGCCAACACAGATAGACAGACAACATTCACACACTATGGCCAATTTAGTGTTGCCAATTAAATTAAAGTTAAAGTACCAATCGTCAGGTTCAAACACTGATGACATCTATTGAACGAGACAAGACGCAAGGAATTAAACAGAGACAGAATTCAATTTGGCTCAATTTGAGAAAAGACGCCTGGACACTGTACACTTGTACAGTGTCTCAGCACGCTCTGGTAAAAGATTGTACGCCACCTCTTTTATTTGGACTTTCCCTGATTAGATGGCAACAGCTGTTTCCAAGGGACAAGGGTTTGATTACAGAACATGTTCAAAAGAAAAGTTTTATTGAGAACAGGAAGTGAACAAACGTTTTAGCAACTGTTATGTAAAAGAAAAGGGGTTGGATTAAATAAGGTCTGCTTCTTCCTGCTCCTTTTCGAACACGTTGAAAAGAGAAACTGGGAATTGGGATGTATCATGTTGTATGCTTGCATGTTCGAAATAAACTCAAACTCAAGGTCGTAAAACAGTTAACAGAAAATGTCGTAAAACGGTTCAAACAAGCGGTGCCTGGAGGGGAGTCTGGTCCTGCTGCTTCTTCGCGTTTGTAGTTCTTGGGTCAAGACAATATCTTTCTGTTGATTAACACTACATGAAAGAAACATAACACTTTCATGTTGCTCATTTTGGCCAGAAAATCAAAATTGCACAAAAAGAAGACAAAATAAAAAATGGGGTGCCCTTTTTTACAATGATGGAATGGACTTTTGAAGCAATTTTAGTGGCCGGGAACAAAATATATTCTTTCTCATGTTTTCATTGGTTTTAAACACAAACAATCTCATTGTGTTAACAGTGTCAGTCAGAACGATTTCTGTTAATGGTATTTATTTATTTACCCAACAGACATCCGTCAGCCCCTCCACATTAAAGAGGAAGAGGAGGAAATGTGGACCACTCAGGAGAAAGAGTATTTTCTAGGGCAGGAGGAGGCTGAGATCTCCAAGTTTCCACTGACTGTTGTCTCTGTGAAGACTGAAGAGCATGAGGACAAACCACCTGAGTCCTCACAGCTTCATCACAGTCTAGGTAAGCACACTATCATCTAATACATTGTAACATATTTAAACCGGGGTCCAACATTTTCTCTCACGGCGGAGATATGCTGGCTTTTTAACGGCACTATTTATTTTTTACAAACGTGCTTTTAAGCCTCAGCAGTGCAATACTAAAAATACATCGTCTCAATGAGTAGTCTTAATCAGTATGTTTGTCTCTGAAACCACCAACAATCTAAATAATCCCAATAAATGTTGGAGATTTGCTTCTGGTGCTATGTCTTCTAGTGAACTGGCACATTTTTGGATAAAGATTCTGTAAAATATTCTAGATAAATATGTCAAGCTTAATTATTTATTCAGCAATTTATCACAACAGGGCACTCGTTTAATGCTTTCAATAGAGATTTGAAAAAAAAAAAAAAAAGTTTCCTTAAAGGGGAAGATTATCACCAGACCTATGTAAGCGTCAATATATACCTTGATGTTGCAGAAAAAAACAAAATATTTTTTTAACCGATTTCCGAACTCTAAATGGGTGAATTTTGGCGAATTAAATGCCTTTCTATTTATCGCTCTCAGAACGATGACGTCACACCCAAAAATTCACAGCCCTAATATTATATATATATATATATATATATATATATATATAATTCCAAGTTGATTTTTTGGAAACAATGCATAGTTTTTGAGTTGAAGTTGAACCTGATCAGTTCTTAAAGGGGAACATTATCACCAAACCTATGCAAGCGTCAATATATACCTTGATGTTGCAGAAAAAAGACCATGTATTTTTTTAAACCGATTTCCGAACTCTAAATGGGTGAATTTTGGCAAACTCAACGCCTTTCTGTTTATCGGTCTTTTAGCGATGACGTCAGAATGTTACGTCACCGAGGTAACACACCCGCCATATTCATTTTCACATTACAAACACCGGGTCTCAGCTCTGTTATTTTCCGTTTTTTCGACTATTTTTTGGAACCCTGGAGACATCATGCCTCGTCGGTGTGTTGTCGGAGGGTGTAACAACACTAACAGGGAGGGATTCAAGTTGCACCACTGGCAAGAAATCTTCCGCCAGACCCCCATTGAATGTGCTGGAGAGTCTGCACATTTGACCGGCGATGCTAAGGCAGACATGGGACAGAGATGTATGGATAACCTGCAGATGCATTTGCCACCATTAAGTCAACGAAATCACAAAGGTGAGTTTTGTTGATGTTGTTGACTTATGTGCTAATCAGACATATTTGGTCGCAGCATGACTGCCAGCTAATCGATGCTAAATCACAAAGGTGAGTTTTGTTGATGTTGTTGACTTATGTGCTAATCAGACATATTTGGTCGCAGCATGACTGCCAGCTAATCGATGCTAAATCACAAAGGTGAGTTTTGTTGATGTTGTTGACTTATGTGCTAATCAGACATATTTGGTCGCAGCATGACTGCCAGCTAATCGATGCTAACATGCTGCGCTAATCGATGCAAACAGGCTATTTACGCTAGCTGTATGTACATTTTAAACTAGATACCCACATTTAATGCGAAACAAACACTTACCAATCGAATGATTTAAGTTGCTCCAGTGTCACTAGATGTGAAAGTCCTGATCGTTTGGTCTGCACATTTTACAGGCGATGCTAATAAGGCAGCCATGCTATGGGCCACTTCATTAGGTACATCCACGCTACGGCTGAATGGCGTCAATAGCTATTCGCTCAATAGCTTCAGTTTCTTCTTCAATTTTGTTTTCGCTATTTGCCTCCATACTCCGACCATCTGTTTCAATACATGCGTAATCTGTTGAATCGCTTAAGCCGCTGAAATCCGAGTCTGAATCCGAGCTAATGTCGCTATATCTGGCTGTGGTAACCGCCATGTTGTTTGTATTGGCAGCCCTGTATGACGTCACAGGGACATGGATAGTCGCAATGCAAATAGCGAAAATCAAGAACTTTAAAGCTTTTTTTAGGGATATTCCGGGAGGTGTAAAATTTTGAAAAACACTTAAAAAAATACAAGAAGCCACTGGGAACTGATTTTTATTGTTTTTAACCCTTTTGAAATTGTGATAATGTTCCCCTTTAAGGGATATTCATCTTCTGCAGTTGCCATTTCTAATATAAAGTAGTGTAAATTTATTTCTTATATCTGTCAGTAAACTCGCCATGAAAGCGATAAAACATACCGGTGTAGTGAGTTTGCGTTATTCACCCAAGGAACTGTAGTTATTAGAGTGTTCCGGTCGGACGGTTTTTCACGGGACGCATTTTTGGCGTTGTTTACGGATGAGGAGATGTTACTCCGTTATTGATTGAAGTAAAGTCTGATTGTCATTGAAACAGTTAGCTCCAACTTTTGATATTTACTCCACTCCGTCTTCTTACGCTACACAGCTTATAACAAAGATGACGGAGAGAAGACGCTGGCGAAGGTGGGTCATGTAAATAAGATCGCCCACAAAACGGCGCTTCCTGAAGCAACTGCCAGAGAGCAACTTAAAGATGAGCTGTAAAACATAATCTATGCAACATTTTGACCAAAGAACCACCCTTACATGTTATGTAGACCCCTTTTAATGGACCCTATAATCCGGTGCTCCTTTTGTATGAAAATAGACCTTACTAGATCCACTCTTCGGCAGCGTGCCTTACAATCCGGTGCGCCCTAGGGTCCGGAAAAAAACGATATTTACAATTTTAAAAGGCTGCAAAGTACTGAGCCCAAGTGCACCCCAAAGTGGCGAGAGAAAACTGTTTAGGGACCCATTTTGCTATCTAACGTCTTGATTGTCCGTTGACCCCAGATCGCGTTTCACGTAGTCACAGCAACTTAACGTCGCAATGGGCGGAGTCAGGCGGGTAAAAGTGCTCAGATCATCCAAGATCAAGCCAGAGGACGAACATGGACCAGGAGAAGTTCATCATTGAAGTGCAAGACCACAAAGTAATATATGACAACGGCAAAAAGGATTTGGCGTGGAACACCATCGCGGGCGTCATGGACGTGGATGGTGAGTTATTATTAATTCGCTTATATGGTGTTTTTTTAGCTACTATAATGCAGTAGTGTAATCTTCAGTAACTTGTAATACAAATATTTATTATAATGCTGATTTTATTGTTTCAATTGAAACACATTTAAACATATCTCACCTTTGCTAAGGTATAACATTCTCCTAGAACTGTTTAAGTAGGGTGTTATGAAGACAATCCACATTTTAATGGTAGGGATCATTTCCTGAATAGTTTCTCAATTGTTTTTACCAATTGCCACACCCTTTTTGTGCCTAGTTCACAGTTTTGGGTATATTTAGAAACAAGTAAATTCCAAAAAGAAGAATTTGCCTGCACCAACATTTCGTGCCGAGACCTTGGCGGAGACAAGGAATTGGGGAAAAAAGAAAAAAAAATCGTAGAAATCGGACTTTGAGCAGCAACTGGACAACTAAGTATGAATGTTTTTCCCCGAGCCGGTGCTCATGTATCTCTTTCTTGTCAGACCGCTGACTTTGTGATGTCTTTTGTATTCGTGATTGTGTTTTTTGGCTGAGTAACCTGGCGAACAAAGCTCGTTTAATAGATGCAGTGCTACTTTTGACAAGTAGAGGGCGATAACGCTACACTTGACATTAGATTTCATTAAGTGCAATGTTTGCAGTGGATGTTGTTCAACTTCTATATACGTAAACATCTGTAGTTTATTGTTTGAATTATAGATGTCCGATTATATCGTCAGTCCGATATTATCGGCCGATAAATGCTTTAAAATGTAATATCGGAAATTATCGGTATCGGTTTCAAAATGATCAGTATCGGTTTCAAAAAGAACAATTTATAACTTTTTAAAACGCCACCGTGTACACGGATGTACGGAAGAGTACAGAGCGCCAATAAACCCTAAAGGCACCGCCTTTCAGTGCCGAGCTAGTCACATAATATCTACGTCTTTTTACAGACACAAGTGAACGCAAAACATACTTGCTCAACGGCCATACAGGTCACACTGAGGGTTGCCGTAAAAACAACTTTAACATTGTTACAAATATGCGGCACACTGTGAACCCACACCAAACAAGAATGACAAACACATTTCGGGAGAACATCCGCACCGTAACACAACAGAACAAATACCCAGAACCCCTTTCAGCACTAACTCTTCCGGGACGCTACAATATACACCCCACACTGAACCCGACCCCATCTCAACCCCGCCCACTTCAACCTCCTCATGCTCTCTCAGGGAGATCATGTCCCAAATTCCAAGCTGCTGTTTTGAGGTATGTTAAAAAAAAATAATGCAATTTGTGACTTCAATAATAAATATGGCAGTGCCATGTTGGCATTTTTATTCATAACTTGAGTTGATTTATTTTGGAAAACCTTGTTACATTGTTTAATGCATCCAGCGGGGCCTCAAAACAAAATTAGGCATTTTAATGTGTTAATTCCACGACTGTATACATTGGTATCGGTTGATATCGGTAATTAAGAGTTGGACAATATCTAAAAACAGTATATCGGCAAAAAAGCCATTATCGGACATCTCGAATGTGAATGTATTAACACCAAACCTGTTTTTTATGTCAAATACACTATGGACATTATTTACGTAAAATACACTATGGCATTATACTTTTGTAATGTTTACTTTGTGTTTATAAATTTTCCATCATACAAACTTAAATGAAGCCAGAAGTGTAGAGAATTAAAACCGAGGAAGGAACATCAATCCTCAACAAAACTTTAGGAGCTTCTGTTTCTTCATGCTGTTAACTATTTATGGAGCTGCACGCGCTGGAAAGGACTAGCGAGGGCAGAATTATGAGTTTATTCACAGTACGATGTGAAAGCCAACGTGTTTACTTTGCAGTCTCAAAGGACTAAAACCTAAATTAAAATGTCCGGCCCCTCAGCCCTTCGGCTCTTGAAACTGCAGCCGTCTTTATTCCATCCATTTTCTACCGCTAATTCCCTTTGGGGTCACGGGGGGCGCTGGTGCCTATCTCAGCTACAATCGGGCGGAAGGCGGTGTACACCCTGGACAAGTCGCCACCTCATCGCAGGCCGTATTTATTGTGTTGTTAAATAGAGGGCTCCATCAACCACTATGACATGGGGCCTTTCCACGAGCTGAGCAACAGGTACCTGGTGGCACATAAAGGGGGTTCCTCTCCCCAAAGCTGATCCCTCCATTGCTTGTTCCCAACTGAATGACCTCGAATTTGGATCTGCATCCGCAAGTTCCAAAAAAACAATGGAAAAACATATTTTTGTAGTAGTAGTTTCTCCATCAGTGGTTTGTCAATGACTCCAGAGTGGTGCGACACAGGTGATAGTCGAAGGCCAGACTGATCAGCAAGTCCCCAGATGTGAAGTACCTATGAAGGAATGAATAAACAAGATTTGTTAACCTGTATGTCCACTTTCTTTCAGTTAATATTTGCAAAGCAAAATGGAGGGATTCATTTGTCAAGAGCCGGAAAAAGTCAGTTGCCAGCAGGAGGCACTCAGAAGGAGTGGAAATATGCAGACATCGTGTCCTTCCTTGTGCCTTACCTCCAGCCAAGAGGGTATGTAAAGAATAATATAACCAACTAATTGTTTGATTAAAAAAAATATATATTTTTGTTAAAGGGGAACATTATCACAATTTCAGAAGGTTTAAAGCTAATAAAAATCAGTTCCCAGTAGCTTATTTTATTTTTCAAGGTTTTTTTCAAAATTTTACCCATCACGCAATATCCCGAAAAATGGCTTCAAAGTGCCTGATTTTTACCATCGCTATATCCACCCGTCCATTTTCCTGTGACGTCACTGCGCGACGCCAATACAAACAAACATGGCGGGTAGAACAGAAAGGAATAGCGACATTAGCTCGGATTCAGACTGGGATTTCAGCGGCTTAAGCGATTCAACGGATTACGCATGTATTGAAACAGATGGTTGGAGTGTGGAGGCAGATAGCGAAAACGAAATTGAAGAAGAAACTGAAGCTATTGAGCCATAGCACGACAGACAGCGGCAACGAGGACGAATTCGGCGATCACCTAACCAACGATTGCATCTTTTGACCACTGGTGCAACTTGAATCCGTCGATTGGTATGTGTTTG
This sequence comes from Nerophis ophidion, assembly GCF_033978795.1. Taxonomy (NCBI): domain Eukaryota; kingdom Metazoa; phylum Chordata; class Actinopteri; order Syngnathiformes; family Syngnathidae; genus Nerophis; species Nerophis ophidion. The sequence goes on along the minus strand of NC_084638.1, from coordinate 23,802,031 downwards.
TTTGGCATTATATGTGGGTGGAGGGAAAGGCTGGATGCAAATATAGCTACAAATGAGGCATAATGATGCAATACGTACATACAGCAAATAAATTGCCCGCTACCTGAGGGTTGCAGGTTCGCTTCCCACCTATTGACATCCAAAAAAGCGCTGCCGTTGTGTCCTGGGGCAGGACACTTAACCATTGCCCCCGGTGCCGCTCACACTGGTGAATGAATGATGAATAAATGATTGGTGGTGGTCGGAGGGGCCGTAGGCGCCAAATTGTCAGCCACGCTTCCGTCAGTCTACCCCAGGGCAGCTGTGGCTACAGATGTAGCTTACCACCACCAGGTGTGAATGAATGATGGGTTCCAACTTCTCTGTGAGCGCTTCGAGTATCTAACAATAGAAAAGCGCAATATAAATCTAATCCATTATTATTATTATTATTACTTTTTTCCTAGACTTTTAACAGCTTTTCTTAGTTAATACAAATAGTTTTTTTTTTTTTTTAAATGTATTTTATTGTTTTGCCTTGGAGCCATCTTTTGGACGAGTTCACTCGCTGCAGGTTCTGCGATGTCCTTCCGTTTAGTGCTTTCAACTGGAACTAGATGTGGTGTTTAGTTTCCTTGCCGTCCATAGCCTTTCCACTCGTACGGTTTCTTCATTCAAAGTTTGTCAATTTTACAATATAACTAAAACAATTCTTACTTACTAAACCACCCCATGTGTGATGTTTGTAGGAGTGTTTTCATGCATATTTCTAAATGCTAGAGTCATGTAATGAAGCTAGCATTGTTAGCATCAGTTAATATGCTAACCCATATACGAGTGTCCATGAATTACCATGTATTAATTTACGTGGACCCCGACTTAAACAAGTTGAAAAACTTATTTGGGTGTTACCGTTTAGTGGTCAATTGTAGGGAATATGTACTGTACTGTGCAATCTACTAATAAAAGTATCAATCAATCAGTTCGTGTTAGTATTGTTAACTAACAATGGCATTATTTGTGTATTGTTTCCTCAGTAAATTCACCAAAATGTCACCATGCGTGGTTCGGTTGTTAGAGCGGCCGTGCCAGGAACTTGAGAGTTCCAGGTTCGATCCCCGCTTCCGCCATTCTAGTCACTGCCGTTGTGTCCTTGGGCAAGGCACTTTACCCTCCTGCTCCCAGTGCCACCCACGCTGGTTTAAATGTAACTTGGATAATGGGTTTCACTATGTAAAGTTCCTTTGAGTCACCAGAGAAAAGCGCTATATAAATATAATTCACTTCACCATTGAGTCTGATTAGCTGATTGGAGAGCTAGCTTGCGCAGCTAGTGAGTCCATGACAATGACTTCTGTTTTGTTTGATCAACCGTTTTACTGCCCTGTTACATACACTGTTTGGAATCAATTAAGGTTGGTAAATAAACATTTACAAAACATTTTTGGGTAAATAACTCATTTCGTAACGTTTCTATTTGCGGCTTCTATATGGAAAATATTTGTTTCCATAATATTTAGTGGCTGCTGCTTATATGCCGGAAAATATGGCAGATTGTTGAAGGAACAACATTCCTGGTTTAAAAGATCTGAATGATCTTTCTTGTCATGTTTTCCCCCTTATTTAGTTCCAAAAGCAATCTTGAGTGGTCCACCAGCGGAGGAGGAGAGATCATCGACCCCTCTGTCTGTATGTGGGTCAGATGACCAGTCCTGTGGCAGTGCTGGGGTGTCTGAGGTTCAGAGACCTCCATCCGAGTCACCAAAACCACTGGTGACAGACGGTGCTAACCCTGGGAAGAGGGACCGGCCGCACAGGTCCAGCAGCCCAAACGATCGCGGGTCATCATCAGTCCGGACTACAGTGGGGACAAAAAGGAGCGGCGCTCGGACCCATCCAGCGAGTGTGGAAGAGCGACTTTTAAACATTTTGCAAAAGCCACCTTCAAGACCGGAGACATCACTGGATGAGTCTTATCATTTTGCACTCAGTCTTGTCCCGCTCCTCAACGACCTGGATCACAAGCCAAAATTGAGATGTTGCACCATTTGCGCACTCAACAACAGCGTCCACCTGGTGGCCCAGACCTCCAAGGCACAGAACACGATCCCTAGTCCCACTCTGATGAACCCAATTGATGGGTTGCAACTAGGGGTGTAACGGTACGTGTATTTGTATTGAACCGTTTCGGTACGGGGGTTTCGGTTCGGTTCGGTTCGGAGGTGTGCCGAACGAGTTTCCACACGAACATATTAAGTAGCGTACCGCACGTTGTGTAAACAATGCACACCGAGGCACAACACACGGCATCCTAGCAGCGATCGGGCTACGATAGACTGACCATACGTCCTCTTTTCACCGGATAGGTCCTCTTTTACCGGGCTGTCCGGGTGGAGTTTCTTAAATGCCTCAAATGTCCGGCATTTTGAGTTAGGGTTGCGTCTATTTTCAATGTACGTTCAGGGTTAAGAAGGGGTTAAAACAAAACACATTGTGCACACAGCAGCATTCGTGAGGGAGGGGCAGAGACAGAGAGTTATGATTAATGCGCATGCGTCGCCAGGCTCTGCTTTTTATCCATAGATTTATCAGATTTTATTTTTCATTATCTATAGCAGGGGTGTCAGGTGTGCCCCAGAAGCCATTTGCAGCCCACAGCTAATGTTTTAAAGGCCCACGGCCCATTCTAAAATTACTATTAAAATTAAAAAAAACATAACAAAAGTGAAATAAAAAAGTTTAAAGGGGAACATTACAATTTCAAAAGGGTTAAAACCAATAATCAGTTCCCAGTGGCTTGTTGTATTTTTTGAAGTTTTTTTCGAAATTTTACCGGTCCCGGAATACCCCTAAATAAAGCTTTAAAGTGCCTTATTTTCGCTATCTTCGAAACCACTATCCATTTCCCTGTGACGTCATACAGGGCTGCCAATACAAACAACATGGCGGTTACCACAGCAAGATATAGCGACATTAGCTCGGATTCAGACTCGGATTTCAGCGGCTTAAGCGATTCAACAGATTACGCATGTATTGAAACAGATGGTCGGAGTATGGAGGCAGATAGCGAAAACGAATTTGAAGAAGAAACTGAAGCTATTGAGCGAATAGCTATTGACGCTATTCGGCCATAGCGTGGGTGTACCTAATGAGGTGGCCCATAGCATGGCTGCCTTATTAGCATCGCCGGTAAAATGTGCGGACCAAACGATCAGGACTTTCGCATCTTGTGACACTGGAGCAACTTAAATCCGTCGATTGGTAAGTGTTTGTTTTGCATTAAATGTGAGTATCTAGTTTCAAATGTACATACAGCTAGCATAATAGCATGTAAGCATCGATTAGCGTAGCATGTTGGCATCGATTAGCTGGCAGTCATGCCGTGACCAAATATGTCTGATTAGCACATAAGTCAACAACATCAACAAAACTCACCTTTGTGATTTTGTTGACTTAATGGTTGCAAATGCATCTGCAGGTTATCCATACATCTCTGTGCCATGTCTGTCTTAGCATCGCCGGTCAAATGTGCTGACACTCTGGTACATTCAATGGGGGTCTGGCGGCAGATTTCTTGCCAGTGGTGCAACTTGAATCCCTCCCTGTTAGTGTTGTTACACCCTCCGACAACACACCGACGAGGCATGATGTCTCCAAGGTTCCAAAAAATAGTTGAAAAAACGGAAAATAACAGAGCTGATACCCGGTGTTTGTAATGTGAAAATGAAAATGGCGGGTGTGTTACCTCCGTGACGTCACGTTCTGACGTCATCGCTAAAAGACCGATAAACAGAAAGGCGTTTAATTTGCCAAAATTCACCCATTTAGAGTTTGGAAATCAGTTAAAAAAATACATGGTCTTTTTTCTGCAACATCAAGGTATATATTGACGCTTACATAGGTTTGGTGATAATGTTCCCCTTTAAAAGTTAAAGGCCTACTGAAACCCACTACTGCCGACCACACAGTCTGATAGTTTATATATCAATGATGAAATATTAACATTGCAACACATGCCAATGCGGCCTTTTTAGTTTACTAAATTGCAATTCTAAATTTCCCGGGAGTTTTTTCTTAAACGTCGCGTAATGATGACGTGTACGCCTGACGTCATGGGCTTTTAGGAAATATGAGCGCTGCACACACACACAGCTAAAAGTGGTCTGCTTTAACGGCATAATTACACAGTATTCTGGACATCTGTGTTGCTGAATCTTTTGCAATTTGTTCAATTAATATTGGAGAAGTCACTGTAGAAAGATGGAGTTGGGAAGCTTTAGCCTTTAGCCACACAAACACACGGTGATTCCTTGTTTAAAATTCACGGTGGTGAAACTTTACTATGGATCACAGCAAACATGGATCCCAACCGAATGTCAACCAGCAGGTTTCGGTGAGAAAATTGTGGTCAAAAGTCGCCCATAAAGCTGCCGTCGACTTCCCTGAGACACCGCGCGTCAACACACCCGTGGACACACCCCTCCGACTATCAGGTACTGTTAAACTTACTAAAACACTAACAACACAATAGAAAGATAAGGGATTTCCCAGAATTATCCTAGTAAATGTCTCTAAAAACATCAGAATCCATCCCATTTTTTTACTTTTTTTTTCTAGTCCGTCGCTATCAATATCCTCAAACACAAATCTTTCATCCTCGCTCAAATTAATGGGGAAATTGTCGTTTTCTCGTTCCGAATAGCTCTTTTTGTTGGAGGCTCCCATTAAAAACAATGTGAATATGTGAGGAGCCATCAACATGTGACGTCATCGTCTGCGACTTCCAGTAGAGGCAGGGCTTTTCTGTTAGCGACCGAAAGTTGCGAACTTTATCGTGGATGTTCTCTACTAAATCCTTTCAGCAAAAATATGGCAATATCGGGAAATGATCAAGTATGACACACAGAATGAACCTGCTATCCCTGTTTGAATAAGAAAATCTCATTTCAGTAGGCCTTTAAATGTAATTTAGAAAAAGTTCCAACGTTGACTAATAAAACAAAGCTGTTTTTTTTTTTTTTCAAACTGTCATTGCTCAAAACATAATATTGAATCAAAATCAATGTTATTATGAATTATATCCAAGGTTCCCATTACTTCACATCAAATATTCCACTAAGAAAATTATTTTGGGTGGAAGATTTTGCAAATTTGGTAAATAAATAACCCAAAAATTTGTATTTTGTTGTTTTCTTACTGTACCGAAAATGAACCGAACCGTGACCTCTGAACCGAGGTATGTACCGAACCGACATTTTTGTGTACCGTTACACCCTTAGTTGGAACCAGATGAACTCGAGGAAGTCCGGTTTTCAAACATTCATTATGGTTGCTGTTTTTTTTTTTTCTACCTTCATCAGCACTTATGTCCGGGTGTTTTAAAGGTTTTGTGGCTAAAATCCAAAAACATCTGGCAAGGAGTAAAAGTACAAAAGTATTGAGGCACATCATTTCTTTACATCTGGATGAAACAACAATTAAGCCATAGAGGAAAATATTGGATTTGCTTGTTCATTGGACTGTTGTTGTTTTGGTGTTTTGTTATCTGTGCCTTCTCATAACACACATTTGATATAGGTTTAGTTTTGCAATTGATCTCCTTTTGCAAGCCAAATATCTTGTTGTCAAATAATGATTCAGCGTCTGCAGTCCTTTTAATGTTTTGTCTATACATTTCTTGATAAGTTTGTTTGGTTTAAAATTTTGTAATTTTGATACTTTCTCAATAAATGATGTTTCATTCTGGTCGGTGATCATTTTTGTAGAAACCCACAAGTTCACTTCAGAACAAAAGTCTCTTTTTGGGGTTCTTAGTTTGTTGATTTGCCTGGTGAGTTCAGGGGCCAAGAGAAAACGCGAGACTTGCACGCATTAGAAGAAATCTAATTGCTCTCATCCTACCTTAAGAACAGTGACTGAAATAGTACACAACCCAAAACCATTGAAGTTTGCACGTTGTGTAAATGGTAAATAAAAATAATACAATAATTTGCAAATCCTATCCAACCTACATTCCATTGAATGGACTGCAAAGACAACATACTGGAAAACTTTATTTTTTGGTAAATATTAGCTCATTTAGAATTTGATGGCTGCAACATGTTTCAAAAATGCTGCAACAAGTGGCAAAAAAGACTGAGAAAGTTGAGGAATGCTCATCAAACACTTATTAGGAACATCCCACAGGTGGGTGCTATGATTGGGTATAAAAGCAGCTTCCATGAAACGCTCAGTAACTCCCAAACAAGGATGGGGCGAGGGCCATGAAACAGTGGTAAAAATTCCCCTTTTTTGCAATGTGTTTCTTCCATTAAATTCTAAGTTGATGATTATCTGCAAAAAAAAAAAAAGTTTCTCTGTTCGAACATTAAATGTCTTGTCTATTCTTATTTGTCTTGTAGACTCCCAGCAACAGCTTGGACGCCAAGAAGAATGTCCCCCTCAGCCGCTGGAGGGGAGCTCCACCTGGAAGCAGGAGGATCTACATTCCCCTCAGATTAAAGAGGAAGAAGAGGAACTCTGGATCACTCGAGGGGGAGAGTGTCTTCCAGGGCACGGGGAGGATGATCTCACCAAGTTTCCACTGACTGTTGTCACTGTGAAGATAGAAGACCATGAAGAAAGATCACCTGAGTCCTCACAGCTTCATCACAGTCCAGGTGAGGAAAACAGATGGGCGGAGTCACCAATCAGCAGCTCAACACAAAACATGACAACAGAAGCTGAGGGAGACCACTGTGGAGGACCACAAGCTGACAACCTGTCAGATAGTGACGACACGTCGCACGTTAATGTAAATATGGACTCACAAGCGAGAACTCACACAGGAAAAAACACGAGTTGCTCACTGTGTGGTAGCGAGTTTTCTCGGAAGTCCACTTTAAAGAATCACATGAGAACGCACACTGGAGAAAAACCTTTTTGTTGCTCACACTGCGGTAAGAAATTCTCCAACAAAAGCAACATGCAATCTCACATGAGGACTCACACAGGAGAAAAAACATTTGGCTGTTCTGTTTGCGCTAAGGTGTTTTTTAGAAACTGTGATTTGACCCGACACATGTGGATACACACCGGGGAGAAACCGTTTAGTTGCTCGAACTGCGGTAGAAAGTTCTCGGAAAGGGAAACAATGCTGTCACACATGAGCACACACACTGGACAAAAACTTAGCTGCTCACTCTGCGGCAATGTATTTTCCCGGCAGTCCACCTTGAAGAACCACATGAGAACGCACACCGGAGAAAAACCTTTCAGTTGTCCAGCGTGCGGTAAAAGATTCTCCAACAAAAGTAATATGCGATCACACATGAAGACACATACAGAGAATAAATTGCTTTGTTGTTCAGTTTGTGAGAAAGGTTTTATCCGAAGCTCTGATTTGACTCGACACATGCAGACACACACGGGAGAACAACCTTTCTGTTGCTCGTTTTGTGGTATAAAGTTCTCTCAAAGGGTAAAGTTGCTCTCCCACATGAGTACACACACAGTAGAATAACTTCATTGATCAGTGTGTGCCAAAGATTTTGTTTGTAGCCCTGATTTAAAAAAGAAAAAAGGAATTGCTCAGATTGGGCCCTGCGATGAGGAGGCGACTTGTCCAGGGTGTACCCAGCCTTTCGCCCGATTGTAGCTGAGATAGGCTCCAGCGCCCCCCCCCCCCCCGCGCGACACCGAAGGGAATAAGCGGTAGAAAATGAATGGATGGATGCTCAGATTGGTCAAACGTTATCATTAGAACTCACACAGGAGAGAAACCCTCCAGTTGTTCAGTTTGCAGGCAAAGGGTCTCTCAAATTTCAACTTGACACAACACACTCAGGAGAGGAAAAACCTTTTAACTGCTTAATTTGTGGTAATACATATCCTTGTGAGTCCTCATCTAGTAGACTCTAGTATTACTGATGGTCTACTGTTGTTTTAAGAAATAGAAAAATAATTTTGGATGTTTCTGTCAATCAAGTTTTTTAATAATTTTCTGCTGGTTTGAGAATAGTCTCCACCTTAATGTCAGACACAGGGATTGGCTGAGGTATACATGGTTGGAGGAGTTATTTCCACCTTTTTAGAGTAGACTGTAGAAGTGTACAGAAGTAATGTTGATAAAGTATACCGTACGTGAACAAAAAGTTTGGAATGGGTGTTTGGCAGCTGTATTTGTGGAATTTATTTGTGTCGATGAATTGTATACTGTTCACAACATTTTAATTTACATGATGTATGATGTATGTTTGCGCTTTATACAACTATACGCAATAAAGACAAATTTTATACTAACCTCGTTGCAATTTACCTTTCAGCTTTAACAGTATTCAATACTGCCACCAGGTGGCAGTCGTCTAACGTCATGGAAGCCTGACTGCCGTAAAGCCTGTTTATCTTTTTTTTTTTTTAACACAACTTATGTTTTTTTATGTTTACAATTACTTAAACTGCATTACAATAGGTTGAGAAATTAACAAGCTATTATTTATTCTCAATAAGCACTCTGCACTGCTAGATTTTAGGGATGTTATGATCAGGAATTTATGCTGCCAATTCCAATACCGATCATCCATGATTGAGACCAAACAATGTATTAACTATACATTTATAAATGTATGGTGAGTGCTTTTGACAGCTTAACAACAATAATATTATGGTAAGTAAGTATTTTTTGCATATAATCATTCATTTTGAATTTAATGGCAGTAACACATTGCAAAAAAGTTGTCCCAGTGGCATTACCTGTGTCACATGGCCTTTCCTTTTAACAACACTTAGTAAACGTTTGGGAACTGAGAAGACCATTTTTTAAAGCTTTCCAGGTCAAATTCTTTCCTATTCTTGCTTGATGTACAGCTTAAGTTGTTCAACAGTCCGTTGTCTCAGTTGTCGTACTTTAGGCTTTACATTGCACCACACATTTTCAATGGGAGACAGGTTTGGACTACAGGCAGGCCAGTCTGGTGCCTGCACTCTTTTATTATGAAGCCACGCTGTTGTAACACGTGGCTTGGCATTGTCTTGTTGAAATAAGCAGGGGCATCCATGATAACGTTGCTTGGATGGTAACATATGTTGCTCCAAAACCTGTATGTACTTTTCAGCATTAATGGTGCCTTCACAGATGTGTAAGTTACCCATGCCTTGGGCACTAATACACCCCCATACCATCACAGATGCTGGCTTTTCAACTTTTTACCTAGAACAATTCGGATGGTTCTTTTCCTCTTTGGTCCGGAGGACACGACGTCCACAGTTTCAAAAAACAATTTGAAATGTGGACTCGTCAGACCACAGAACGCTTTTCCACTTTGCATCAGTTCATCTTAGATGAGCTCATGCCCAGCGAAGCCAGCAACGTTTCTGGGTGTCGTTGACAAAATGGCTTTCGCTTTGCATAGTCGAGTTTTAACTCGCAATTTCAGATGTAGCGACCAACTGTAGTTACTGACATTGGTTTTCTGAAGTGTTCCTGAGCCCGTGTGGTAATATCCTTTACACACCTTTGTCGCTTTTTCATGCAGTACCGCCTGAGGGATCGACGGTCCATAATATCGCTTACGTGTGGCAATTTCTCCGGATTCTCTTAACCTTTTGATGATATTACGGACCATAGATGGTGAAATCCCTAAATTCCTTGCAATAGCTCATCGAGAAATGTTCTTAAACTGTTCGACAATTTGCTCACGCGTTTGTTCACAAAAAATAGTGACCCTCGCCCCATCCTTGTTTGTGAATGACTGAGCATTTCATGGAAGCTGCTTTTATACCCAATCATGGCACCCACCTGTTCCCAATTAGCCTGTTTAACTGTGGGATGTTCCAAATAAATGTTTGATGAGCATTCGTTTACGCTCTGTCTTTTTTGCCACTTGTGCCAGCTTTTTTGAACATGATTCAGGCATCAAAGTCCAAAAGAGCTAATACATGCAAAAAATAACAAGGTTTTCCAGTTTGAACGTTAAGTATATTGTCTTTGCAGTCTATTCAATTCAATATAAGTTGAAAAGGATTTGCAAATCACTGTATTCTATTTTTATTTACCATTTACACAAGGTGCCAACTTTACTAGTTTTGGGTAAAGCCGCTGCTCCTTCACATCGAGAGGAGCCAGATGAGGTGGTTCGGGCATCTGGTCAGGATGCCACCCGAACGCCTCCCTAGGGATGTGTTTAGGGCACGTCCAACCGGTAGGAGGCCACGGGGAAGACCCAGGACACGTTGGGAAGACTATGTCTCCCGGCTGGCCTGGGAACGCCTCGGGATCCCCCGGGAAGAGCTAGACGAAGTGGCTGGGGAGAGGGAAGTCTGGGTTTCCCTGCTTAGGCTGTTGCCCCCGCGACCCGACCTCGGATAAGCGGAAGATGATGGATGGATGGATGGATGGGTTTTGCATGAATTCAACAATAATTATTATTTTAACAATACCAAAGTAACAATATAACCTTATGACTATAACTTTAAGGAAATATCGTATTCAAAGTATCTGTACGTATGTACAACACTTACAGGAAAAATGCTTTTTTTTAAATCATTTTTGAAAAACTAATCTGATGACAGACAAGAACACATATTGTGTCTAATACGCACAAAAAACCCTCTTAAAAACATCCAAAAACCGCCAACAATACTCCATTTACATTTCGGGACCAGACTATTAACCAAGTATTAGAGATATTGTTATTATAAGCGCTAACGTCAAGGACCTACTTTTCGCGGCGCATTGATCACAGTACGCTAACTAACTTGTGTTGCTATACTGACATGCCGAGTCGGCAAGTTTGTGAAAGTTAATTGTGGATTATAAATCAACTTTGACATCCAACTCAGAGTTTGGCCAGAAAGACATGCGAAAGACTTGTTTGCACCCACTATTTTATTTAAACCTTTGCCAGGATTATGATTAATTCTTCATCTAAATGGGAAGATACAAACATCCCATCAGTCAGCATCACATTTAGAGCTGACATTGTACAGTAAGTGATTGTTTTATTATGTCTACTGTGTCTCACGATGTGTGCCATGATTAGTAGTGTTGTTGCTGAAGGAAAAAGCTAACGTTCTGATGCGTCCCTAAAATGATGCTTAAGATTTGCTAATTTAGTAAATATTAATGTTATTATAAATGTTGCTACATTACATACATATAGCATGTCTATACAACTTTGATGGAGACGGGCTTAAGAGCCTGTTATTGGGGGAGTAGAGCGACAACCAATTGGCTCTGATGTTTGCTGACTTTTGCTAACATTTATTTAATAGCTAGAATGCACAGAAAAAGATTGTCTTGTCTAACATGGAGGAATTTAAATAAAAGGCAAAATTTTGAAAAAAAATAAAAAAGTGTAGTTCCCCTTTAAGGCTTTTACAGTTTTTTCCAATTGCTCACACACTAAAATTTACATGTTCACACAGTTAACAAAAGTCCACACCAATAAACAAAACTGTGCAGATTTACCTAATATTAGCATTGACTCTCTTCACATTTTTTGCGAAATATTACACACAATTCTTTACACACACCTTCCCATCTTGCACACAAATAACGATTGTGATACACACATTTTCACACTTTAGACACACACTGGGACTGTGATACACACAACTTTACACCTTATGCAAAGATAAGGTTTGTGAAGTTATGTGAACGTATAATACTGTATTTATATTATTCACATGTGAATAATGCTGTATAATAGACTGTTTATATTATTCACATGTGAATAATGCTGTATAACAGACTGTTTATATTATTCACATGTGAATAATGCTGTATAATAGACTGTGTTTATATTATTCACATGTGAATAATGCTGTATAATAGACTGTATTTATATTATTCACATGTGAATAATGCTGTATAATAGACTGTTTATATTATTCACATGTGAATAATGCTGTATAATAGACTATTTTATATTATTCACATGTGAATAATGCTGTATAATAGACTGTTTGTATTATTCACATGTAAATAATGCTGTATAATAGACTGTTTATATTATTCACATGTGAATAATGCTGTATAATAGACTTTTATATTATTCACATGTGAATAATGCTGTATAATAGACTGTTTATATTATTCACATGTAAATAATGCTGTATAATAGACTGTTTATATTATTCACATGTGAATAATGCTGTATATACAGACTGTTTATAATATTCACATGTGAATAATGTTGTATAATAGACTATTTATATTATTCACATTTGAATGATACTGTATAATAGACTGTGTTTATATTATTCACATGTGAATAATGCTGTATAATAGACTGTATTTATATTATTCACATGTAAATGATACTGTATTATAGACTATATTATTCACATGTGAATAATGCTGTATAATGGACTGTATTTATATTATTCACATGTACATGATACTGTATTATAGACTGTATTTATATTGTTCACATGTGAATAATGCTGTATAATAGACTATATTTATATTATTCACATGTGAATAATGCTGTATAATAGACTATATTATTCACATGTGAATAATGCTGTATAATAGACAGTTTATAATATTCACATGTGAATAATGCTGTATAATAGACTATATTATTCACATGTGAATAATGCTGTATAATAGACTGTGTTTATATTATTCACATGTGAATAATGCTGTATAATAGACTGTGTTTATATTATTCACATGTGAATAATGCTGTATAATAGACTGTATTTATATTATTCACATGTGAATAATGCTGTATAATAGACTGTATTTATATTCACATGTGAATAATGCTGTATAATAGACTGTGTTTATATTATTCACATGTGAATAATGCTGTATAATAGACTGTATTTATATTATTCACATGTGAATAATGCTGTATAATAGACTGTATTTATATTATTCACATGTGAATAATGCTGTATAATATTTATAAATGTGCTTTATAAATAAAGTTGATTTGATTTAAAGTGCAGTGGAGGCTCCCCTACTAGGAGGTTAACCCCTTTACTATGTTACCCCAGGTGGACCTTGGCAAAGGCCTAGTACCTGATGGCCCCCTAGCCAGGGATACGGTGAAGACCTCAACGGCGGAGCAGGCGGAAAACGGCAGATGTATGAAGCACCACAATGGCTGCGATGGCGGAAGAAGGCACCCCCACATCCATGTGGGCACAGTTATGGGGAAATACCAACCCAAGACCTCAACAGGCGGAAGATGACTGCTGACCGTATGGAGCGTGTGACAGTTTGACCCCACACTGTCACTGTTTGAACTTTGGCTTCCTCTCAAACCATGCACATTTTTTTTTGTCAGTGCTCAACAAACAAATTGTAAGCTGTCACTCACCATGGCTCTGCATGTCTGGCTAAAAGAGTCAGGGTGGGGCTGTTGGCTTTATGTAGGTGAGCACACCTGCTTTGACTAATTAGGCCTAATTTGGGCCAAACCATGATTGTCAGGAGCTGGGTGTTGCTGAGGGACATTTGAAAGTTGTGTTGTCTAAACCTGAATACACTGTGGACAAAAGTGACTGGTTTAAAAATGCAAAAGTACTATATGAATACTTTTTAGACATCTGATGGTTATTTATGGTTAAATTTACAAAATAAGTGTTTTGTTAATTCCCCCTGTCAAATTGGTCCCAGCTAGTGGGCGGGGCTATGGGCTATTTAAGTGGGGAAAATGCCATTTTTCTGCCAGTCTGCTGCCTGTCACTGTCAGAGGAGGTTGTCTGTCCTGACCAAGACTTTCGCTCTCCATGCATCAAATAACTACTGAGGTGATTATTTTGATGATGAGATTATGTTGTGATGTAACCGGTTAAATGAATTTTTTTGATTGCTCATTTATTTTGCTAAATCTGTTTTGTCATTTAGTTCTATACTTTGATATATTTGATGTTTGACCTTTTGTTTGTAAATATATGTATTTAGATAGAATCAGAGGTGGGTAGAGTAGCCAGAAATTGTACTCAAGTAAGAGTACTGTTTCTTTAGAGATTTATTACTCAAGTAAAAGTAAGAAGAAGTCACCCAAATACTTACTTGGGTAAAAGTAAAAAGTATGTTGTGAAAAAACTACTCACGTACTGAGTAACTGATGAGTAAGCTGTTGGTTTAATGATGGCGGCAACAAGTAATGCACAAAAACATAAAAATAGCAATGAGCAAATTCATAGCCATGAATATCTCTTAAGCAACTAAAACAATAATAAATCTTCAATAGTACATGAAAATAAAAAAATTAAGGCATGTTGAGCCACAATAACTTAACAGCACCATAGGCTCAGTAGGCATTCATTGATTGATTGAAACTTTTATTAGTAGATTGCACAGTACAGTACATATTCCCTACAATTGACCACTAAATGGTAACACCCCAATAAGTTTTTCAACGTTAATCAATTACTTCATAAATGACCAAGTCGAGGTGATCCACCTCATATAGACATATACATACACACATATCATATACATATGTGTATATATATACATATACATAAATTTATATATACAGTATATAATTTAGATTTATTTATTTTGCCGTTTTTGTTGACATGTTAAAGGAGTTTTAATGAATATACATGCATGTTTAACACATAGATTTCTATCTTTCATGAAGACAACAATACAAGTTGGTGTATTACCTGATTCTGATGACTTGCATTGATTGGAATCAGACAGTTTAGTGCTGATAACGTCCACTTTTTCAAATGGAGGAGAAAAAGGTTCCTCTTTTCTGTCTAATACCACATGAAAGTCGTTGGTTTTTGGCATCTTATTTGTCCAGCTTCCATATTGTTTTTTATACACTTTACAAGAAATACATTGGCGGCAAACTCTGTAGCTTGCTAGCTTGTTTGAGCTGGCTTTCGGAGACTCTTATTTTGGTAGCGCAGGCGCGATCGAGCGGCGCTTTTATTGTGAAGACAGGAACTGTGCGATCAGTCTTTGGGCTTTTGACGGGAAGTACGGTTGAAATAATAAGGGTATTTTTTCCTTTACACTTTTGATTGATACTTGCATTATTAGATTGCACAGTACAGTACATATTCCGTACAATTGACCACTAAATGTTAAAACCCCAGTACGTTTTTCAACTTCTTTAAGTCGGGTCATGTGACCGCCTGGCTGTTTGATTGGTCCAACGTCACCAGTGACTGCATGTGATCGATGAAACGCAGGCATGCGCAGTTCCTACTTTGAAGCTCTCATAAACCAAACCAAAACAAAGTTAACAGATCGATTAAAAAAAAAAGTAGCGAGCTGAATGTAGATAAATGGAGCGGAGTAAAAGTAGCGTTTCTTCTCTATAAATATACTCAAGTAAAAGTATGTTGCATGAAAACTACTCGTAGAAGTACAATTTATCCCAAAAGTTACTCAAGTAAATGTAGCGCGTTACTACCCACCTCTGGATATAATGGATGATTTATATTTGGATTATTTATAATATGCATATTTTGATTATTTATAGGCCTACTTAACGCACGCAACTTTGAAATAAAAATGTACTATATATATAATACACAATACTAATATTTCCTTTATTTATTACTGTTACAGATTGTTGGTGCTTTGTCTTCCTGTTTTGTTCACCTTTTGACACTTTTTGGGATTTTAAATAAATGTCTGTAAACTGTTACCACTGCGTGCCTTGCCATCCTTGATTTAAAGTCCGGTTTGCAAAGGTTACATTACCTTCACCCGAGGCGGGGTGTGACAGAGCGCCACGATTGCGGAGGTAGGCTGCAGCAAAAAAAGCGTTCCCAGTCGTCTTGGACTCCATGCTACTGGACCCTGACCCGCATCTGTCAAGGATCGTGTGGTGACCATTTATTTCCACATACTGAGTTGCTAAAGTCTTAATAACAGACACATTTGTCTTCACATTCAGCTAATTTCCCCCCTAATTCTATCTGTCCCTCATTTTCCCTCCAGGACAAGGACGTGGAGTCATTCCTGGAGGAGGCCACACTAATGGACTCTAGAATGTTCAGGAGGATGTCATCAAACCTGTGTTCAAACTAGTTCCACGCCAAGTGAACCTGTTTTACCACCGCTGGCGACACGAGTAGCGAAAAGGGTCAGACTTGAGCCTGAAAAAGCAGACATGCTAATTTTTTGGAATAAGAATTGTTAATTGATGACCGTGGCATTCTTAGTGTATACTATAGCCTTTAAATAGACTCCCTTTTTAGACCAGTTGATCTGCCGTTTCTTTTCCTTTTCTCCTATGTCCCACTCTCCCTTGTGGAGGGGGTCCGGTCCGATGGCCATGGATGACATACTGGCTGTCCAGAGTCGGAACCCAAGATGGACCGCTTGCCTGTGTATCGGCTTGGGACATCGGCGCTGCTGATCCGCCTCCGCTTGGGATGGTTTCCTGCTGGCTCCGCTGTGAACGGGACTCTCGCTGTGTTTGATCCGCTTTGACCTGGACTCTCGCGACTGTGTTGGATCCATTATGCATTGAACTTTCACAGTATCATGTTAGACCCGCTCGACATCATTGCTTTCCTCCTCTCCAAGGTTCTCATAGTCATCATTGTCACCGACGTCCCACTGGGTGTGAGTTTTCCTTGCTCTTATGTGGGCCTACCGAGGATGTCGTAGTGGTTTGTGCAGCCCTTTGAGACATTAGTGATTTAGGGCTATATAAGTAAACATTGATTGATTAGTGTCATAGTGTTTGTAGTTAGTATGTTCCAATAGCAGCAGAAGTGCACGTTTTGGAGAACTGTATTTTCAGTTTTGTGCCGAAAAGACTGATTTTATTTAACGCTATTATTATTTAAACACTTATAATGATCCCAGAGACAGGTTGTTTTTGTGTTGCTGTATATATTTGTTTTTCTGAAAAATCCCACTTAATATTCTTTTTGGTAACTTCATCCATTTTCTACAGCTTATTCCCTTTGGGGTCGCGGGGGGCGCTGGTGCCTATCTCAGCAAACAGTCAATATTTATTTTATTTTTTTAGGGGGGGGTAACAACAGTCAATATTTATTTATTTTTTTTTTTTTATTTTTTTTTAATAAAACCGAATATCGTGTTTTTATTTTCTATATACAACAACCTATTTGGATTTGATAAGAGAATCGATAACGAACTGGTTCGATAATTTCTTATCAAATATCATCCCTTGTGAACCATAAATGCCATCCATCCATTTCCAACCGCTTGTCCCTTTTGGGGTCGTGGGGGGTGCTAGAGCCTATCTCAGCTAACAGTCAATATTTATTATTTATATTTTTTTAGGGGGGGTAACAGTCAATATTTGTTTTATTTTATTTTTTTAATAAAATCAAAATTAGCTTTTTTAAAACCAAATATTGTGTTTTTATTTTCTATATACTACAACCTATTTGGATTTCATAAGAGAATCGATAACGAACTGGTTCGGTAATTTCTTATCAAATATCATCCCTTGTGAACCATAAATGCCATCCATCCATTTCCTACCGCTTGTCCCTTTTGGGGTTGTGGGGGGTGCTAGAGCCTATCTCAGCTAAAAGTCAATATTTATTATTTTATTTTTTTAGGGGGGGTAACAGTCAATATTTGTTTTATTTTATTTTTTTAATAAAATCAAAATGAGCTTTTTTAAAACAAAATATTGTGTTTTTATTTTCTATATACAACAACCTATTTGGATTTGATAAGAGAATCGATAACGAACTGGTTCCATAATTTCTTATCAAATATCATCCCTTGTGAACCATAAATGCCATCCATCCATTTTCTACCACTTGTCCCTTTTGGGGTCGCTGGGGCATATCTCAGCTACAATCGGGCGGAAGGTGGTGTACACCCTGGACAAGTCGCCACCTCATCGCAGGGCCAACACAGACAACATTCACACACTAGGGACCATTTAGTGTTGCCAATCAACCTATCCCCAGGTGCATGTCTTTGGAGGTGGGAGGAAGCCGGAGTACCCGGAGGGAACCTACACAGTCACAGAAAGATCCTGAGGCCGAGATTGAACTCAGGACTACTCAGGACCTTCGTATTGTGAGGCACATTGTCAAGGCGGGGACTTTGGTGTGATTTGTTATCCCGTGGTGCAAAATGATTGGAACGGACATGGCGTGAAGGTAAGGACATCTTTTATTTATACTATTAAAAGGAACAAACAAAAGGCGCGCACAAGGCGGAGAACAAACTTGGCTATAAATTCAAACTCTTGCACTAAGGCAAAACTATGGACATAAACTAAAACTTGCACAATGGCAGAACTATGAAAAACTTAGAACGGAACGAGAACGGTACATGGATTACAAAGGTGTATCGAGGGTGATGTCACCAGGCTGACGGCCGGGCACTTACAGGTTTAAATAATGCTGTGGTGATAAGCAAATGCATGGGTCCAAATGAACCAGGTGCGTGACTTGACAGGTGAACTGATTGGTTGGCGTGGTGACAAAAAACAATCCAAAACAGAAGTGACCACAAAACACGACACACATGCACTAACCCCTCTACCACCGCGCTGCCTAACCATAAATGTATTTACTATTTATTTATTATAAATGTATTCATTGTTTTTTGTGTATTTATTAATTATGTACTCATTTGGTTAAAAGTGTGTAAATGATGTGCATCTTAGGGTTTGGTGAAGTCTCAACCTTTATCATGAATTGATTAACGTGGACCCCGACTTAAACAAGTTGAAAAACTTATTGGGGTGTTACCATTTAGTGGTCAATTGTACGGAATATGTACTGAACTGTGCAATCTAGTAATAAAAGTTTCAATCAATAAAAAATAAAAAAAATAAATAAAATAAAATAACATGTACTAGCCAAAAGTTACCGATAAGTGGCAGCACATTATTGTAAATTATTTTAGGGTTGACCCAAAAAAGCAAAACAGGACACGGAAAAAAAAAAAAAAAAAAAGCAAGATGGCATTTGACGTAAAGGACGTTGTTGTGTTTTTCCGTGGGTTTATTCACAACATACACGCACACGTCGTTTAATACAGAAAGCATCGGTGGTAAGTGATTCCATCCGGACACATTAGTCTGAGCGCACTTCCCGTGCGAGCTTAGCTGGCCAGTTAGCTTGTTAGCTGCTAACAAAGAAACGCGGAAGTTGTCAACACCTCGCTCGGCAGAGATCAAATGTGAAAGTAAAGTGTTGTGATTGTGTGGAAATGTGCGAAGGATCGATAGCGGAATACGAGGGGGAATTTGCTCCAACAAAAGAGGATAATGAGCGACAACAACATCAACTACTGGACGCTGTTTTCAAGAAACATCAAGTTGTGTTACACGGAACAGGTTTGTTTACTTCTTACTCTAACATCTTTACTAACTTTTTATTTCATTATTAACACTAGGGCTGGGCGATATGGCCTTTTTTAAAAAATATTTCAATATTTTTAGGCCAAATCACGATACACTGTATTAATCTCGATATTTTGCCTTAGCCTTGGATGAACACTTGATGCACATAATCACAGCAGTATGATGATTCTATGTGTCTACATTAAAATAATTTTGTTCATACTGCATTAATATAAACTCATTTCAAACTTTCACGCAGAGAAGGAAATCACAACCAAGTCAATTTACCAAAACTGCATTTATTAAACAGTGTCACAAACATTCATGTCATTTCAAAACAGAAAGTGCAAGATTGTCAGAGACATTTTAAAACAAGCTATGAGTGCACTTTTGTGCATGATGTCACCAAGATGACATATCAAAACAACACTAAATTAAAGTGTACTTTTTGTACAGAACGCCACTACAATAGTGTAAAACAAATAAAGTGCACTTTTGTGCATGATGTCACACAAGATATTTCAATAACTGTCAAATAAAAATGAGCTGCACTATGTGGTGGGTTACTGTGGACATTATCTCCTTATGTTTTCCACTATTTTTTTCATACAGTAATGATGTGGAAATGGTTGCCTCGGCATTTTGTTGGTGTGGCACCGAACGGAGATGTTGACATGCGGAGTAAGCACTCTTCATTCTCTAGCAGGTGACTTTCCAAATGATGCTACATATTAGCAGTAATGTGAAGTGAATTGTGAAGTGAATTATATTTATATAGCGCGTTTTCTCTAGTGACTCAAAGCGCTTTACATAGTGAAACCCAATATCTAATTTTTACATTTAAACCAGTGTGGGTGGCACTGGGAGCAGGTGGGTAAAGTGTCTTGCCCAAAGACACAATGGCGGTGACTAGAATGGCAGAAGCGGGATTCGAACCTGCAACCCTCAAGTTGCTGGCACGGCCGCTCTACCAACCGAGTTATACCACCCCAATGCTACTTCTTGTATCAACGCTTTTCGCCACACTTGACAATGGCTGTATTGATTGCACTCTTGAGACAGGATTCCATTTTAGTAGCTATTTGATACACAGCCCTAGTGTGTGAAAGTGAGTAGGGTTGTCCCGATCCGATATTTGGATCGGATCGGCCGCCGATATTTGCCAAAAAATGCGTATCAGCAAGGTATGGGAAAATACCGATCCAGATCCAGTTTAAAAAAAAAAACTCCAGTCCGTGTTTATCAACACACCGATTTAAATAATACATTCCACTCTTCTGCTGCTCCCTAAACTTCGTTCCGCATTTTCCAGCACACCTTCAAAATATCCACAGGTCTGCGTTCCAACCGTTCAGACGGCCGTGTGAATTAAA
The DNA here is from genome assembly GCF_033978795.1 of Nerophis ophidion. Classification (NCBI taxonomy): domain Eukaryota; kingdom Metazoa; phylum Chordata; class Actinopteri; order Syngnathiformes; family Syngnathidae; genus Nerophis; species Nerophis ophidion. The sequence goes on along the minus strand of NC_084638.1, from coordinate 23,781,423 downwards.
AGTTACGGTAAAAATGTCAGCTGTGTGGGATTATTTTATCCTACAAAACGGAAAAGATGAAGAGGTGGAGTGCAAAACATGCCACAATAAAGTCAAGCGTGGTGGTAAAGTTGTAAGACATTTTAATGACTCTTGAGAGTTAGAGGCTTTTTAGCACTCATAGATGAACACAGGAGCAGACTGACACCTGAGCATCTTGAAGTGTTCGTCTTTGTTAGAAAGAATCTCCCCATTATGCTTGGACTTCAATTGTTTGCCCCCCTGACTGGGGCAAACAATTGAAGGGAGTGTGTAGATATATATATATATATATATATATATATATATATATATATATATATATATATATATATATATATATATATATTTTTTTTTTTTTTAAGTTTACACTTGTTCAAGAGCAAGTATTGATAATGAGTTATAGACATTTTATCCCACTTAGGTTGTTTGTGTGTTTTGCTTTTTTTAATAATGTTTACAGCATTATTTGCACTTATACTGTTCACTTTTTTATTGTTTAATGATGCCATTTCTGTTTTTCATGTATAATTTTTGATATTTTGTGTTTATCCTTGAATACCAACTATTGTGCGTTATTCAAACTCACCTAATTCAGCTGGCTAGTTGTTATCAAGAGTACTAAAAGCCTTACCAGCATGAATCTGACATCTAAGTAGGCTAAATAACTGTAAACTTTAATACATGCTCGGATAGGCCAGTATCGGCCAGTATCAATATCGGATCGGAAGTCCATCCATCCATCTTCTGCCGCTTATCCGAGGTCAGGTCGCGGGAGCAACAGCCTAAGCAGGGAAACCCAGACTTCCCTTTCCCCAGCCACTTCGTCTAGCTCTTCCCGGGGGATCCCGAGGCATTCCCAGGCCAGCCGGGAGACATAGTCTTCCCAACGTGTCCTGGGTCTTCCCCGTGGCCTCCTACCGGTTGGACGTGCCCTAAACACCTCCCTAGGGAGGCGTTTGGGTGGCATCCTGACCAGATGCCCGAACCACTTCATCTGTTTCCTCTCGATGTGAAGGAGCAGCGGCTTTACTTTGAGTTCCTCCCGGATGGCAGAGCTTCTCACCCTATCTCTAAGGGAGAGCCCCGCCACCCGGTGGAGGAAACTCATTTGGGCCGCTTGTACCCGTGATCTTATCCTTTCGGTCATGACCCAAAGCTCATGACCATAGGTGAGGATGGGAACGTAGATCGACCGGTAAATTGAGAGCTTTGCCTTCCGGCTCAGCTCCTTCTTCACCACAACGGATCGGTACAACGTCCGCTTTACTGAAGACGCCGCGGCCACCAAACCGGAACCCCTCAACGCCTTGACTGCGCCTAGAAATTCTGTCCATAAAAGTTATGAACAGAATCGGTGACAAAGGACAGCCTTGGCGGAGTCCAACCCTCACTGGAAACGCGTTCGACTTACTACCGGCAATGCGGCCCAAGCTCTGGCCCTGATCGTACAGGGAGCGGACCGCCACAATAAGACAGTCCGATACCCCGGATCGGAAGTGCAAAAACCTGGATCAGGACATCCCTAAAAGTGAGTGTGAATGTTGTCTGTCTATCTGTCTTGGCTCTGTGATGAAGTGGCGTCTTGTCCAGGGTGTACGCGCCGTCCGCCCAAATGCAGCTGAGATAAGCTCCGGGATAAGCGGTAGGAAATGGATGGATGAATGGACAATATCTACATACATATGCGGACAGTGCCACCTTGTGTAGGAGGTATAAACTGCACACTGTATAAATAACTTGACTGACTTTCTTTCAGCGTGTCGTAGATGGTATCCAAATGAATGTGGGAGCTGTGCTTTAAAGAGGAATTGTTGATGTAGAGACTCTATAAACACCACATAGTAAAACATGTTTAAAATGTTTTGTTTAGCCAAACACTTTTAACACAACGCACGGCAACGCAAACAATCTTATAGTGTTGAATTATGTCTCAACAATTGTTCTTACTTAACAGACCTCCAGCAGCCCCCTTGCTTTAAGGAGGAAGATGAGGAACCACAGCCCTCCCACATTAAAGAGGAAGAAGTCTGGATCACTCAGGAGGGAGAGTGTCTTCTAAAGCAGGAGGAGGCTGAGCCAAGTTTAACCAAGTTTACACCGACTGTTGTCTCTGTGGAGATTGAAGAGCATGAAGACAAACCACCTGAGTCCTCACAGGTTCTTCACAGTCCAAGTAAGCACAACATCCACATATCATCTACAAACCCCGTTTCCATATGAGTTGGGAAATTGTGTTTGATGTAAATATAAACGGAATACAATGATTTGCAAATCCTTTTCAACCCATATTCAATTGAATGCAATACAATGATAAGATATTTGATGTTCAAAATCATAAACTTTTTTTTTGTGCAAATAATAATTAACTTAGAATTTCTTGGCTGCAACACGTGCCAAAGTAGTTGGGAAAGGGCATGTTCACCACTGTGTTACATCACCTTTTCTTTTAACAACACTCAATAAACGTTTGGGAACTGAGGAAACTAATTGTTGAAGCTTTGAAAGTGGAATTCTTTACCATTCTTGCTTGATGTACAGCTTAAGTTGTTCAACAGTCTTGTTGTCGTATTTTACGCTTCATAATGCGCCACAAATTTTCCATGGGAGACATCTCTGGACTGCAGGCAGGCCAGGAAAGGACCCGCACTCTTTTACTACCAAGCCACGCTGTTGTAACACGTGGCTTGGCATTGTTTTGCTGAAATAAACAGGGGCGTCCATGATAACGTTGCTTTGATACCAACATATGTTGCTCCAAAACCTGTATGGACCTTTCAGCATTAATGGTGCCTTCACAGATGTGTAAATTACCCATTCCTTGGGCACTAATACACCCCCATACCATCACAGATGCTGGCTTTTGAACTTTGCGCCTATAACAATCCGGATGGTTATTTTCGTCTTTGTTCCGGAGGACACCACGTCCACAGTTTCCAAATATAATTTGAAATGTGGACTCGTCAGACCACAGAACACTCATCCACTTTGCATCAGTCCATCTTAGATGAGCTCGGGCCCAGTGAAGCCGGCGGCGTTCCTGGGTGTTGTTGATAAATGGCATTTGCTTTGCATAGTAGAGTTTTAACTTGCATTTACAGATGTAGCGACCAACTGTAGTTACTGACAGTGGTTTTCTGAAGTGTTCCTGAGCCCATGTGGTGATCTACTGTACATGCGTATGTGACACCACCTTAATTCATTACAAGGCATGATGGGTAATTTGCAAAACACTCTCTCCACACTTTGACGTGTTCGGCGCAATTTAACCGCTTGATTTTTCTGAGTGATTACAAAACTTTAGGGAGGTCGTCAGGGAAGTAAACAAGGTAGGAGTGGTTCACAAAATCTTAATATTCAATGTTTTATCGTTTATATTTCATATTGTCGTGATGGGAGTGCAAATGTGTTGATTTTCAGTCCGTTAGATAAAGCTCGTTGTAAAATAATGCTTAAATAAAATGACATATTGCTGATCATTTTGTAAATACAACATATTTTATTTTTGTGCAAAAAGATTGTTGCTGCTTTATTATTTGTACCTTTTATATACACTTTGATCCCTTCGGCGATTGTTGAATGACTGCTAATAACGTACTGCGAACGTTTGTTTACGTACGAGTTGCTGGAAAAAAAAGTAACATATATCAGTGTTTTTCAACCTTTTTTGAGCCAAGGCATATTGTTTTGAAGGAAAAAAAATACGGAGGCACACCACCAGCAGAAAAGGTTAAAAAACGAAACTCCACCAGGTTGTCGTGCCTTGTTTTGAGTTTGTTGTTGTTTCTGTCTTGCACTGTTATTTTGGTGACCCGTCCTTTTTTGTTGGTGTTCTCCTGTAGCAGCTTCCCGCCTTTTCTTTGACTGCTTTTGCCCGCACCTGCTTTGTTTTCGCAATCAAAACTATTTAAGTTGTGCGTGTCAGGCTTGTCCCTGACAGTTTGGTTTTGTTTTAGTTTTTCCTCTGTGTATGTCTTTGTTTTCTGTCAGCGCTTTTATTTTGGTCATTTCCTGCTTCTCTCCCTGAGCGCTGTTTCCTGGCACCTGGCCACACCTGGTGTCAATCAGCCCGCTCTTATTTAAACCTGCTTTGTCCCCAAGTCAGTGCTGGATTATTGTCGTGTCGATGTCACCACTACCTGTCAATGTTATTATTACTTATCGTTGTAGCTATGTTTACTTCTGTTCACTCTGCTCATGTCATAAGTCCTTCGTGTCACGGTAAGTGTTTTTTGTTTCTCGTCCACAGTTAGCCTTTGTGTTAGTTTTTGTTCATAGCCAAGTTTGTTTTCCGCCTTGCGCCTTTTGTTTGTTCTTGTTTTAGTGTTCAATTAAATCATGTTTTCTTACTCAATGCCTGCCACCTTCTCTGCATCTTGGGGTAACCCTTCTTTGTGGGGACACTGTTGATTGTCGTGTCATGTACAGATGTACTTTGTGGACCCTGTCTGCTGCTCCACGCGCTGTAAGTCTTTGCAGTCGTCCAGCATTCTGTTTTTGTTTACTTTGTAGCCAGTTCAGTTTTATCAATCAATCAATCAATGTTTATTTATATAGCCCTAAATCACAAATGTCTCAAAGGACTGCACAAACCATTACGACTACGACATCCTCGGAAGAACCCACAAAAGGGCAAGGAAAACTCACACCCAGTGGGCAGGGAGAATTCACATCCAGTGGGACGCCAGTGACAATGCTGACTATGAGAAACCTTGGGGAGGACCTCAGAAGTGGGCAACCCCCCCCCCCCCCACCCCCTCTAGGGTACCGAAAGCAATGGATGTCGAGCGTGTCTAACATGATACTGTGAAAGTTCAATCCATAGTGGCTCCAACACAGCCGCGAGATTTCAGTTCAAAGCGGATCCAAGACAGCAGCGAGAGTCCCGTCCACAGGAAACCATCCCAAGCGGAGGCGGAGCAGCAGCGTAGAGATGTCCCCAACCGATACACAGGCGTACGGTCCATGCTGGGATGTTACTGACGTCGCGTCCCACCCGTCAAATAGGCGTGGTCGTCAAGGTAGCTGTATTCCCAACGGGTACTCCGCGCCAATTGTCCCGTCCAAAGGCAAAACCTAGTAACTCACTTCAATCAATCAATCAATGTTTATTTATATAGCTTTAAATCACAGATGTCTCAAAGGACTGTACAAACCATTACGACTACGACATCCTCGGAAGAACCCACAAAAGGGCAAGGAAAACTCACACCCAGTGGGCTGGGAGAATTCACATCCAGTGGGACGCCAGTGACAATGCTGACTATGAGAAACCTTGGAGAGGACCTCAGATGTGGGCAACCCCCCCCCCCCTCTAGGGGACCAAAAGCAATGGATGTCGAGCGGGTCTAACATGATACTGCGAAAGTTCAATCCATAGTGGCTCCAACACAGCCGCGAGAGTTCAGTTCAAAGCGGATCCTAGACAGCAGCGAGAGTCCCGTCCACAGGAAACCATCCCAAGCGGAGGCGGAGCAGCAGCGTAGAGATGTCCCCAACCGATACAAAGGCGTGCGGTCCATCCTGGGTCCCGACGAGCGGTCCATCCTGGGTCTCGACTCTGGACAGCCAGTACTTCATCCATGGTCATCGGACCGGACCCCCTCCACAAGGGAGGGGGGGACATAGGAGAAAAAGAAAAGAAGCGGCAGATCAACTGGTCTAAAAAGGAGGTCTATTTCAAGGCTGGAGTATACAAATGAGTTTTAAGGTCAGACTTGAATGCTTCTACTGAGGTAGCATCTCGAACTTTACTTTTGTTTTAGTCAGCCATCCCTATGCTTCAGTGCCTTTTCCTAGCAGGACTACCCTTTTGTTCATTTTTGGTTTCAGCGTTACATACCTTTTACACACCAAAAAATATTGCACTAGACAAACGGCACATTGTTATAATTATTTATTAGCAAAATATATTTTTGGGACCAATTATCTATGCTGAAGTCCGTGTCTGCTATCAGCCAGAAAAATGATAAAAACCTCCCAAAAATATTCCAGTTACGTTTGACTCAGCGCTGTGCCGTGTGGTGAAAGTATGCTGGTTGTATGTGCGTGTTGGCGTGGGCGTGTTTTCTGTGTATGTTGGCACACGGCGGCGGACTGGCGAGATCAGGCTTGATTACAGGTTGGAAACTTGTATTGTATTGTTACCTGTTTATCAAGTCTGGCAAACTTCTCTCTTCAGTTTGATTTTAAATTGATATGAAAGACTCAAATCATTGTGATCGCGGTTCTTGTGTGGAAGCATTTGTTTAAACGTGATCAGTGCGCACAACAAAACAGTTTTGTCCCTAAAATTGTAACACGTTACTACTGTATAACTTGGCTTTAGACCAGGGGTGTCAAACTCAAATACAGAGTGGGCCAAAATTCTAAACTGAACAAAGCCGCGGGCCAAAGTTGAACAACTTTAATAGGGACCCAAACAAGTTTTGCATTGAATATTGAACAAGCAAGGCTTATATAACTTTATAGTGACATGCAAAATCAAGTTTTCTTGGTAGCGGGGGTGTATATTGTAGTGTTGCGGAAGAGTTAGTGCTGCAAGGGGTTCTGTGTATTTGTTCTGTTGTGTTACGGTGCGGATGTTCTCCCGAAATGTGTTTGTCATTCTTGTTTGGTGTGGGTTCACAGTGTGGTGTAACAGTGTTAAAGTTGTTTATACGGCCACCCTCAGTGTGACAGTGTTGACCAAGTATGCCTTGCATTCACTTGTGTGTGTGTGTGTGTAGAAGCCGCATATATTACGTGACTGGGCCGGCACGCTGTTTGTATGGAGGAAAAGCGGACATGACAACAGGTTTTAGAGGATGCTAAAAGCAGTACCTTTAAGGCACGCCCCCAATGTTGTTGTCCGGGTGGAAATTCGGGAGAATGGTTGCCCCTTGAGATTTTCGGGGGGAATTTGTGATTCTCTTGGAAAGATCGGGAGGGTTGGCAAGTATGAGAATTAGCTTTGAATGCGGTGATACAGCGGCACCGCCACTGTATAGTACCGGCGGGCCAGCTCTAATGTTAAGTTATTATTGCCTCAAAGGGCCAAATTTGGCACGTGGGCCAGAGTTTGACACCCATGCTTTAGACAGTTCTGAAGTTAGTGTAGTGAGAAAATGTATTTAGATTCTTTAAATAATTGCATTACTGATTACAATACAGTCGTATGTGTTTATATGTATATATATATATATATATATATATATATATATATATATATATATATATATATATATATATATATATATATATATATATATATATATATATATATCTTTTGTGGTATTTTAGGCTTCATAACGCACCACACATTTTCATTGGGAGACAGGTCTGGACTACAGGCAGGCCAGTCTAGTACCCGCACTCTTTTAATATGAAGCCACGCTGTTGTAACATGTGGCTTAGCATTGTCTTGCTGAAATAAGCAGGGGCGTCCATGATAACGTTGCTTGGATGGCAACATATGTTGCTCCAAAACCTGTATGTACCTTTCAGCATTAATGGTGCCTTCACAGGTGTGTATGTTACCCATGCCCTACCCGCTTACCATCACAGAAGCTGGCTTTTGAACTTTGCACCTAGAGCAATCCGGATGGTTCTTTACCTCTTTGGTATAGAGGACACAACGTCCAAAGATTCCAAAAACAATTATAAATGTGGACTCGTCAAAATACTTTTACACTTTGCATTAGTCCATCTTAGATGAGCTCGGGCCTTGCGAAGCCAGCAGCGTTTCTGGGTGTTGTTGATAAATGGCTTTAGCTTTGCATAGTAGAGTTTTAACTTGCACTTACTGATGTAGCGACCAACTGTAGTTACCGACAGTTTTTTTCTGAAGTGTTCCTGAGCCCATGTGGTGATATTCTGTACATGCTGATGTCGGTTTTTGATGCAGTACCGCCTGAGGAATCGATGGTCTGTAATATCATCCCTTACTCACAGTGATTTCTCCGGATTCTCTGAATCTTTTGATGATATTATGGACCGTAGATGGTCAAATCATTGACCATCCGTTGAGAGATGTTTTTTTCAAACTGTTGGACAATTTGCCCTTGCAATTGTTCACAAAGTGGTGACCCTCGCCCCATCCTTGTTTGTGAATGACTGAGCATTTCATGGAAGCTGCTTTTATATCCAATCATGGCACCCACCTGTTCCCAATTAGCCTTTTCACCTGTGGGATGTTCCAAATAAGTGTTTGATGAGCATTCCTCGACTTTCTCTGTCTTTTTTGCCACTTGTGCTAGCTTTTTTTTAAACATGTTGCAGGCATCAAATTCCAAATGAGCTATTATTTGCAAAAATACCAAAGTTTTCCAGTTCGAATTAAATTTCTTGTCTTTGCAGTCCATTCAATTAAATATAAGTTGAAAAAGATTTGCAAATCATTGTATTTTGTTTTATTTACGATTTACACAACTGGTGTTGGGTTTTGTATGTATTTTCCTATTACTATTCCGTCGTTTGCTCTAAATTATATTAATTTATAGAGGTAATCTAACATGTCAGTGTTCATTGTTACAAACTCCTACGTCTTGTTTTGATGTGGCATAAAATATCAACAGGAAGAGACATAAAGCAGCGTGAGCGCCATCTAGTGTTTCGGAGGCACACAGTGTATGGACAGAAATTTAATTGGAAAAACGTGCACGGAAAGACAATGCCAATTTATTTGGGGTGTACGACTGATTTAGTGCATGTAAATAAATGGAGTGATCAAAATGTGACACCTTGAACTCGCCAAATACTCGCTTAGGGTACTCAGACCCACCTTGCGTGGAAGTTACTTGAAATACAAGAATTAAAGCTACCGTTACAAATATACTATACACAAAGAAGCTATGTTATACATTTTCCGACCACACTGTCCACTTTTAAACTATTAATAATTTATGTACTATATTTGATTTTAATGTTTGATTTGTTTTTGTCCTGTAGACTTTCAGCAGCTGATTGGACATCAAGAAGAACGTCTCCATCAGACGCAAGAGGGGCGCTCCGCTTTGGAGCAGGAGGATCCACAGCCCCCCCATATTAAAGAGGAAGAGGAGGAACTCAGGATCTCTCAGGAGGGAGAGTGTCTTCTCGGGCAGGAGGAGGCTGATCCCACCAAGTTTCCACTGACTGTTGTCTTTGTGAAGACTGAAGACTATGAAGACAAACCACAAGCAGACAAGCTCGTAGCTTCACTATCAGATAATGTCGACGCAACGTCACACTGTCCTAAGGATGAAGACACCCAAAAACTTTTGAGTAACAATACAGACCGTGAAGGTGATACGCGGAGTCATTCTGACAACAACCACTATGAATCCCCTGAAAAAAACCAACCTCAGGAACGTTTTACCTGCTCAGTTTGCGCTAAAAGGTTTACTTTTAAGAGTGTTTTGACAAGACACCTGCGAACGCATACTGGAGAAAAACCTTTCAGTTGTTCCGTTTGTGGCGACCAATTCTCCCGCAAGTCACACGTGGCATCACACATGAGAACGCACACCGGAGAAAAACCTTTCAGTTGTTCAGTTTGCGGTTTGAGATTCCCGCAAAAGTCCCAAATGGCATCACACATGAGGACGCACACGGGGGAAAAACCTTATTCATGTACACTTTGCGCTAAAACGTTCAGTCGGCACGACACTTTGATGGTGCACATGCGGACACATAGCGGAGAAAAACCTTACGAGTGTTCGGTTTGCTGCGAAAGATTCTCTGTGAAGGTTAACATGGTATCACACATGCGTACGCACCGGAAGGAAAAACCCTTCAGATGTTCAGTTTGCGATAAAAGTTTTACTCATAAGAGTGATTCTACTCGACACATGCTAACACACGCAGCCGAAAAACATTTTAACTGCTCAGTTTGTGGTAAAAACTTTTCTTATAAGAAACGGTTCACAACACACATGTTGACACACTCCAGTGAATAAATGTTTTCCTGTCCAGTTTGTGCTGAAAGATCAAAAGTGTACTGTCATGTGAGGAATATGTTTCATCAATTTCATCTTTACTTAAAGGGGAACATTATCACCAGACCTATGTAAGCATCAATATATACCTTGATGGTACAGAAAAAAGACCATATATTTTTTTAACCGATTTCCGAACTCTAAATGGGTGAATTTTGGCGAACTAAATGCCTTTCTGTTTATCGGGCTGGAGGCGATGACGTCAGAACGTGACGTCACCGAGGTAATACAGCCGCCATTTTCATTTTCAACACATTGCAAACATAGGGTCTCAGCTCTGTTATTTTCCGTTTTTTGGCTATTTTTTGGAACCTTAGAGACATCATGTCTCGTCGGTGTGTTTGCGGAGGGTGTAACAACACTAACAGGGAGGGATTCAAGTTGCACCACTGGCCCGAAGATGCGAAGGTGTCTGCCGCCAGACCCCCATTGAATGTGCCGGAGTGTCTCCACATTTTACCGGCGATGACGGACATGGCACAGAGATGTATGGATAACCTGCAGATGCATTTGCAACGATAAAGTCAACGAAATCACAAAGGTGAGTTTTGTTGATGTTGACTTATGTGCTAATCAGACATATTTGGTTGCGGCGTGACTGCCAGTTAATCGATGCTAACATGCTACGCTAATCGACGCTAACATGCTATTTACCGGCGGTGCTAAAGCAGACATGGCACAGAGATGTATGGATAACCTGCAGATGCATTTGCAACGATAAATTCAACGAAATCACAAAGGTGAGTTTTGTTGATGTTGACTGCCAGCTAATCGATGCTAACATGCTATGCTACTCGATGCTAACATGCTATTTACCGGCGTTGCTAAAGCAGACATGGCACAGAGATGTATGGATAACCTGCAGATGCATTTGCAACTATATTACGTTTCCTTCCACCCACATTTAATGCGAAAAAAACACTTACTAATCGATGGATTTAAGTTGCTCCAGTGTCACAAGATGCGAAAGTCCTGATCGTTTGGTCCGCACATTTTACCGGCGATGCTAACGCAGCTATTCGGCCATGCTATGGCTATGAATAGCGTCAATAGCTATTCGCTCAATAGCTTCAGTTTCTTCTTCAATACTTTCATACTCCAACCATCCGTTTCAATACATGCGTAATCTGTTGAATCGCTTAAGTCGCTGAAATCCGAGTCTGAATCCGAGCTAATGTCGCTATATCCTGCTGTGGTATTCGCCGTTGTTTGTTTACATTGGCAGCACTGTATGACGTCACAGGGAAATGGATAGTCGCATCGCAAATAGCGAAAATCAAGCACTCTAAAGCTTTTTTCAGGGATATTCCGAGACCGGTAAAATTTTGAAAAAAACTTCAAAAAATACAACAAGCCACTGGGAACTGATTTTTATTGTTTTTAACCCTTTTGAAATTGTGATAATGTTCCCCTTTAAAAGTGATTTGTCAGGTTATGAGGTCCGCTCTTTTCCTTTACTTTCTTTTCTGGAAAATGTTCATTTTTTTCTTTCAATCAATCAATCATTCAATCAGTCACTGTTTATTTATTTAGCCCTAAATCACAAGTGTATCAAGGGGCTGCACAAGCCACAGCGACATCCTTGGTACAGAGCCCACAAAAGGGCAAGAAAAAAAATCACAACCCAGTGGGACGTCAATGTGCATGACTATGAGAAACCTTGGAGAGGACCTCAGATGTGGGTGAACCCCTCTATCTAGGGGAGACCGGATGCAATGTACGTCAAGTGGGTCTAACATAATATTATGAAAGTCCAGTCTATATATATATATATATATATATATATATATATATATACATATATATATATATATATGTATATATATATATGGGCTTCACGGTGGCAGAGGGGTTAGTGCGTCTGCCTCACAATACCAAGGTCCTGCAGTCCTGGGTTCAAATCCAGGCTCGGGATCTTTCTGTGTGGAGTTTGCATGTTCTCCCCGTGAATGCGTGGGTTCCCTCCGGGTACTCCGGCTTCCTCCCACTTCCAAAGACATGCACCTGGGGATAGGTTGATTGGCAACACTAAATTGGCCCTAGTGTGTGAATGTTGTCTGTCTATCTGTGTTGGCCCTGTGATGAGGTGGCGACTTGTCCAGGGTGTACCCCGCCTTCCGCCCGATTGTAGCTGAGATAGGCGCCAGCGACCCCAAAAGGGAGTAAGCGGTAGAAAATGGATGGATGGATGGATATATATATATATTATAGTGGAGGTTACTGTGGTTTATCCATTATACAGTGCTCAATACCGGGGTAGAGCTGTCAGAAAAAAACAGAGACTATTTCATCCCTACAGGCCTGTATCGCAGGTTATCCTGCTCTTCAAGGGATTTTTTGTGTTTTCCCTGCTCCTCTGAAGAGCAGGGTAGCCTGCGAAACAGGCTTGTGAAGGTGAAATAGCCTCCGTGTTTTTCCCTGTGTATATACTTTTTGGTTTCTTTTGTTTGTTTTTTTGGTTTTCTCGCAGAACGCCTCCAATCTTAGTTTGAAAATAGGATCTGCAGTCTGTACAGGTACTGAATTACAATATTGCAGGAAGAATATCTGACCAAGTGTCTGTTTACACAGCGCAGATGGTTGCGATAATAATGGTGTTACCGTGGGTAGAAGGTGAGATATGAGATCAAATTGTGAAGATTTAATAATAATTTAAAAAAAAACGTATTAAAGTTATGGTTATGACGTTTCTGTTGTCCGAACTTGTGGTATGCAAATTCATAAATTTCTTGTTTAAAAATAATATCATAGTTGCTTCCCTTTCTGCTTGGAATGACCTATTATGTGTATGTTATAACCAGGTCTCTTGTAAAGTTCAAGTTAAAGTACCAATGATTGTCACGCACGCACGAGGTGTGGCGATATTATCCTCTGCGTTTGACCCATCACCCTTATTCACTCCCTGGGAGGTGAGGGGAGCAGTGGGCAGCAGCGGTGCCGCGCCCGGGAATCATTTTTGGTGATTTAACCCCCAATTCCAACCCTTGATGCTGAGTGCCAATATGAACTGAGAAAGCTAAAACTAGACATAAGGTTATGTTGTGTTGGGCTAGATGGGAGACGAGGGATCAGACAGAATAGCCACGAAGTAATTAACAGGACAAAAAATTTGAATGTAACTTCCGGGAGAGGAAAAAAGAAGGCGGCTTTAAAAAATAAAAAAAAATGAAGAAAGGGCAACAGAGGTGGATAATGATCGCAAAGGTAGGAAATACTATAGCATACAGAAATGAATTAATGCACAGGAGATTAGGAGGAAGAATAGAAGGGAAGAGGTCATGTCGGGAAGACTACAATTGGAAAATGTCAAACCGAAATGTGTGTGTGTGTGTATATATATATATATATATATATATATATATATATGTATATGTATATGTATATGTATGTATGTAATGTAGCTTACCCCCACCAGGTGTGAATAAATGATGGGTTCTCACTCCTCTGTGAGCACTTTGAGTATCTGATAATAGAAAAGTGCTGTATAAAATCCAATCCAATCCATCCATCCATTCATTTTCTACCGCTTGTCCCTTTTGGGGTCTTGGGGGGTGCTGGAGCCTATCACACCATTATTATTATTATATATTTCATTTCATTCCATTTCATTTTTTTATATACCTCCTTCATTGATGTGCAGCTTTGATCGATAGACACTTATACCTTAATTATACAATTATACATTTACACCAATGTCTGAGAAGGAGCAGGATGAAGAAAAATCGTATTATTATTTTATATATATATATATACATATATATATATATATATATATATATACGTGTATGTATATGTGCGTGTACCCATTTGTGTACAAGTGTAGATGTTTTTTTTTTAAGAGGTATTTTCAGATTTTATAATAATAGTAGATAATAGGGCTGTGAATCTTTGGGTGTCCCACGATTCGATTCAATATCGATTTTTGGGGTCACGATTCGATAATATTTCGATTTTTTTGGATTCGATTCGATTCTCTATTCAAAAACAATATTTTTCCAATTCAAAAGGATTCTGTATTCATTCAACACATAGGATTTCAGCAGGATCTACCCCAGTCTGCTGACATGCAAGCAGAATAGTAGATTTTTTTTTAAAAGCTTTTATAATTGTAAAGGACAATTTTTTATCAACTGATTGTAAAATTGTTAATTTGTTTTAACTATTAAACGAACCAAAAATGTGACTTATTTTATTTTTCTGAAAACATTGGACACAGTGTGTTGTCAAGCTTATGAGATGCAATGCAAGTGTAAGCCACTGTGACACTATTGTTCTTTTTTATTATTTTTACAAATGTCTAATGATAATGTCAATGAGGGATTTTTAATCACTGCTATGCTGAAATTATAACTAATATTGATACTGTTGTTGATTATATTCATTTTTGTTTCACTACTTTTGATTTGTTCTGTGTGGTGTTTGTGTCTCCTCAATTGCTCTGTTTATTGCAGTTCTGAGTGTTGCTGGGTCAGGTTCGGTTTTGGTATTGGATCGCATTGTTATGGTATATATATATATATAGGGCTTCACGGTGGCAGAGGGGTTAGTGCGTCTGCCTCACAATACGAAGGTCCTGCAGTCCTGGGTTCAAATCCAGGCTCGGGATCTTTCTGTGTGGAGTTTGCATGTTCTCCCCGTGAATGCGTGGGTTCCCTCCGGGTACTCCGGCTTCCTCCCACTTCCAAAGACATGCACCTGGGGATAGGTTGATTGGCAACACTAAAAATTGGCCCTAGTGTGTGAATGTGAGTGTGAATGTTGTCTGTCTATCTGTGTTGACCCTGCGATGAGGTGGCGACTTGTCCAGGGTGTACCCTGCCTTCCGCCCGATCGTAGCTGAGATAGGCGCCAGCGCCCCCCGCGAACCCGAAAGGGAATAAGCGGTAGAAAATGGATGGAAAAAATGGATGTTATGGTATTGCTGTGTAGTGGCTTGTTGGATTGATTCAATTTTTTTTTATTTTTTAAATGAGAATCGATTCTGAATTGCACAACGTAAACGATTTGATTTGTATTTGAATCGATTTTTCCCCACACCCCTAGTAAATAATGAGCCGGTACAATAGGTGGCGGTATGCACCTTTTAAGCTACTGCAACCCGCCAGAAGAAGAAGAAGAAGAAGAGGAAGAAGAAGAAGCGGAAGAAGGGTCAAAGTACTTGAGAAATGTCGGAACGACGTTTCAGCTGCGTTTGTTCTTTACTTGGTGCATATTTCCAATTATTACACATCAATAACTCTTCAGCTAACTGCGGCTGTTGAAGAAATAATTGTAGAGTCCGAGATAAAGGGCGAGGAAGGAGAGAACGACCAAAAACGTCAATTTATGGAAGATGTTTTCAAGCCTCGATTGGAGTCGCACAGAGCAGGTCAGCATTGGCATATTTCACGTCCTATCTTTTTTAATAACAATACTCATTAAAAAAAAACTACTTACAGTAAAGGCCCATTTTTCTTGATGTAAAAAAAAGGAATCCAAGATGGCGTGCAGTTGTTTCTCCTCCGCAGCAAAAATCCTAAAACAGTGAAGTGAATTATATTTATATAGCGCTTTTTCTCTAGTGACTCAAAGCACTTTACAAAGTGAAACCCAATATCTATTTTTTTTACATATAAACCAGTGTGGGTGGCACTGGGAGCAGGTGGGTAAAGTGTCTTGCCCAAGGACACAACGGCAGTGACTAGGTTGGCGGAAGCGGGACTCAAACCTGCAACCCTCAAGTTGCTGGCACGGCCGCTCTACCAACCGAGCTATGCCGCCCCCCTACAGTGGTTCTTAACCTTGTTGGAGGTACCTAATCCCAGCAGTTTCTTAAGCACACCTTCTTTAGTGAAAAATTAAATGTTTTTTTTTTCAAATTCAAGACAAAGTTATATGTTCTTGGTAACACTTTAGTATGGGGAACATATTCTAAGTCAGTGGTTCTCAGATGGGGGTACTTGAAGGTATGCCAAGGAGTACGTGAGATTTTTAAACATATTCTAAAAATAACAACAATTCAAAAATCCTTTATAAATATATCTATTGAATAATATTTCAACAAAATATGAATGTAAGTTCATAAACTGTGGCAAAAAAAATACAACAATGCAATATTTAATGTTGACAGCTAGATTTTTTTTGTGGACATGTTCCATAAATATTGATGATAAAGATTTTTTTTTTTTTTTTTTTAATGAAGAAATGTTTAGGGTTACAATCCCCAAAGAGGGCACTTTAAGTTGATGATTACTTCTATGTGTAGAAATATTTATTTATAATTGAATCACTTGTTTATTTTTCAACAGGTTTTTATTATTTTATATCTTTTTTTTGTCACACCTGGATCATGTTTTGTTTTGTCATGTTATGTTTTGATTTTGGATATTCAGTCACATTTTGCACTTCCTGGTTTTGTTTGTTACCGTAGCTACTCAGTTTCCCCTAGTCACGCCCCGATCATCAGCCTCTCACCCCTGTTTTTCATTACCACTGCTACTATTTAAGGATTTTACTTTCTGTCCATCAGTCTGGGATCTGCACATGCGCATGCACCCTACCCATGCTGCACCTCCTTCATGTCCTTGTCCATAGTTCCATGCCGTGTAAGTTTTTGTATTTATGCCATTGTGCTAGTTTTGTTTATAGTTTATTATTATTCATGCCAATCGAGCAAGTGTTTTTGTTTCATGTTTGTAGTTTGCAGCATTTATGCTAGTCTTTTGTTTATTCATAGCCAAGTGTTTGTACCTCCTTGTGAGCGCACTTAGTTTGATTATTTTTGATTATAGTGTTTAAATAAACAACCATGTACTCACATCCACGCCGCACTCGTGCTGATTCTCATCTGCATCGAAGAAACAATCCACGTCCAAGCCATGGTGTGACATTTTTCCAAATAGTTCAAGAAAGACCACTACAAATGAGCAATATTTTGCACTATTATACAATTTAAAGATCAAAAATAGAATAGAGTTTTATTGTATTATTCCAGTGAACAGGTTCAAAGAACAACGAAATTGGAGAAACTGATGACATATTGCTGTATTTTTTCAACCAAAAATGCTTTGCTCTGATTAGGGAGTACTTGAATTAAAAAAATGTTCACAGGGGGTACAGCACTGAAAAAAGGTTGAGAACCACTGTTCTAAGTAACAAAGACTTAATTTAAAAGGGTTAGGTGTTAGAGGGTTAGGGTTATGATAAGGCCATGCCGAATAAGGCATTAATACGTACTTAATAATGACTAGTTAAGACCCAATATGTTACTAATTTGCATGTTAATAAGCAACTAATTAATGGTGAATATGTTCCCCATACTTAAGTGTTAAAGGGGAACATTATAACAATTTCAAAATGGTTAAAAACAATAAAAATCAGTTCCCAGTGGCTTGTTGTATTTTTTGAAGTTTTTTTCAAAATTTTACCGGTCCCCGAATATCCCTAAAAAAAGCTTTAAAGTGCTTGATTTTCGCTATTTGCGATGCGACTATCCATTTCCCTGTGACGTCATACAGGGCTGCCAATGTAAACAAACAATGGCGAATACCACAGCAAGATATAGCGACATTAGCTCGGATTCAGACTCGGATTTCAGCGGTTTAAGCGATTCAACAGATTACGCATGTATTGAAACAGATGGTCGGAGTATGGAGGCAGATAGCGAAAACGAAATTGAAGAAGAAACTGAAGCTATTGAGCGAATATCTATTGACGCTATTCGGCCATAGCATGGGTGTACCTAATGAAGTGGCCCATAGCACGGCTGCCTTATTAGCATCACCGGTAAAATGTGCGGACCAAACGATTAGGACTTTTGCATCTTGTGACACTGGAGCAACTTAAATCCGTCGATTGGTAAGTGTTTGTTTTGCATTAAATGTGGGTATCTAGTTTTAAATGTACATACAGCTAGCGTAAATAGCATGTTAGCATCGATTAGCTGGCAGTCATGCTGCGACCAAATATGTCCGATTAGCACATAAGTCAACATCATCAACAAAACTCACCTTTGTGATTTCGTTGACTTTATCGTTGCAAATGCATCTGCAGGTTATCCATACATCTCTGTGCCATGTCTGTCTTAGCATCGCCGGTAAAATGTGCCGACACTCTGGCACATTCAATGGGGGTCTGGCGGCAGATTTCTTGCCAGTGGTGCAACTTGAATCCCTCCCTGTTAGTGTTTTTACACCCTCCGACAACACACCGACGAGGCATGATGTCTCCAAGGTTCCAAAAAATAGTCGAAAAAACGGAAAATAACAGAGCTGAGACCCGATGTTTGTAATGTGTTGAAAATGAAAATGGCGGGTGTGTTACCTCGGTGACGTCACATTCTGACGTCATCGCCTCCAGCCCGATAAACAGAAAGGCGTTTAATTCGCCAAAATTCACCCATTTAGAGTTCGGAAATCGGTTAAAAAAATAGATGGTATTTTTTCTGCACTATCAAGGTATATATTGACGCTTACATAGGTCTGGCGATAATGTTCCCCTTTAATAAATCGAGTGTTGACTACTTGACGATTGACAAGACAGCGCGTTCAAGGACTGCCGCACAGAGTAGGCCGCCACAACGCCCACCATAAATAATAATAATGTATTTTATTTCTTACACCCTTGTGTGGTGTCTGGGTCTGTGGGACCCGTTTTCATTTTTTATTTAAAGAAAAATTATACTATTATTTAATTCGTCAAACCCAGACTCACTGACTTTGGCTCATTTTCTGTAAAGAACATATATCAGAATACATATTTAATGACCACACACCATAAACCCCACCTACACATTTCAAATTTCAATTACATATAAGATATTTGGGTCCCCAGGGCTAATAGAAGTGTGCAAATTGATTTTCTTTGTAACCTGAAGTTGCCAGGTGGGAGCCACTAGGCCGGTGCTAAAGAGCCGCATGTGGTGCTAGAGCAGGGGTAGGGAACCTATGGCTCTAGAGCCAGATGCGGCTCTTTTGATGACTGCATCTGGCTCTCGGATAAATCTGAGCTGACATTGCTTAACAGGATAAGTAATGAATAATTCCACTTGTAATCACAGTGTTAAAAATAACGTTCAAAATATAAAACATGCTCATGCATTTGAATCCATCCATCCTTTTTCTACCGCACTTGTTCAAGAAGTTACATTAAGGGTAAGAAGTAATTTATTTATTATTGGTTAGTGTGGGGCTTGCCCTCCTGGGGGTTCTTCAGACCACCAAGCACCGACATGAGAGCCTGTTTCAGGGTTACAATATTGTTTTATTTTTCAATAAGTCTCTCAGTTGCTTTCCAGCAATTGTCTTTTTCTCTTTCGTTCTCGCTTGCACTCTGGCTCCAGTCCCAACCCCGTCTCTCCTCCTGGCTGCTACTTATAAACAGAGCGACAGTTGATGAGATAACAAGGCCCAGCTGGGCCATTTACGCACCTGTCGCTGATTTTGAGGCCGATCCTGGCAACACCCTGCTTCGCTGCAGGCCCGCAGGCCACGCCACCTCCATAGTTAGCTTCAGAATAACGCTGTTATTTTGAAGAATACGAGACCTATTATACTCTAGAAATGTCGGTCTTACTTAAAAATGCACGCGTTTTGTTGTGTTCAGTGTTAAAAAAATATGATATGGCTCTTACAGAAATACATTTTAAAATATTTCGCTTCTCGGCTCTCTCGGCCAAAAAGGTTCCCGACCCCTGTGCTAGAGCCACGGGTTGCTGCCCCTCATATTAAAAGAAAAAAAATGCATCATATCAAAAGGGGTAATATTTAACATTTTGATAGATGTTGATAGTCCAACTCATACTGACTGATATACACAAGCTACGGAGATGATATCAGTAGAACAAATTGCATTTAGTTGAGATGTATTGAAATATGGGATCCATTATTTAAGTTTGTTTCAAGTATTAAATGAAACGAAAAACTTATTTTTTCATTGTGGAAAATATTGGACACCATTTGATTCGATGCAAGCGTAAGACGCTGTGACACTATTGTTCATGTTTTAAATGCTTTTGTTATATTTTTTATAAATGGCTGTGATGATTATGTAAATGAGGGGTTTCTAATCACTGTTGTGTTGGAATTCCTATTAATATTGATGCTGTTGTTGATATTATTCATTTTTGTTTGACTATTTCTGGATTGTTTTGTGTCATGTTTGTGTCTCTTCTCAACTGCCGGGTTTGGTTTTGGAATTTGAATTTTATTATTATGGTATTGTGTATTATTTTGTTGGACTCAATAATTATAATTTTTTTTTTTAAATAACAAAAAGGTGAGTGACTTTCCTTCAGCGTGTCATAGATGGTCTCCAAGTTAATGTAGGAGTTGCGCTTTAAATGGCGTTATTCTATAAAAACACCACACGGTAAAACCTGCTTTAGTAAGAGTTCCGACAAAATGGCTTAAAAAAGGGGAGAAATCTGATTTTATTTTATATGATTGGTGACAAAAACATCGCTTGAATGTTTTAGGTAGTTTTGCAAATAAAAGGTTTTCCTGTTTCCATGATATAATCCTGTAATGTTTGTCTAATTTTGAATAGGATTGTGCTGAAAATTTTAATTTTCCTAAAGGAATAAATAAAGTCCTATCTAATCTAATCTAATATAAGTTATGGTTAGCTCCACAATATGACCGTATCACACCAATTCTCCTTACTAACCCAGCAGTGCCTCCATGGAAATGCTCCCCTCTACCTCAAAGAACTACTCACCCCCAAATCCTCCACACGACACCTCCGCTCCAGACAGGCTAACCTCCGAGGACAAAGCTACGAACAATGGGAGACCAGGCTTTCTGCTCCGCCGCTCCCAGTCTGTGGAATGCTCTCCCTGACCACCTGAGGGCACCACAGACTGTGGATGCTTTTAAAAAGGGCTTAAAAACCCTTCTTTCCATCCATCCATCCATCCTCTTCCGCTTATCCGAGGTCGGGTCGCGGGGGCAGCAGCCTAAGCAGGGAAACCCAGACTTCCCTCTCCCCAGCCACTTCGTCTAGCTCTTCCCGGGGGATCCCGAGGCGTTCCCAGGAAAGCCGGAAGACATAGTATTCCCAACGTATCCTGGGTCTTCCCCGTGGCCTCCTACCGGTTGGACGTGCCCTAAACACCTCCCTAGGGAGGCGTTCGGGTGGCATCCTGACCAGATGCCCGAACCACCTCATCTGGCTCCTCTCGATGTGAAGGAGCAGCGGCTTTACTTTAAGTTCCTCCCGGATGACAGAGCTTCTCACCCTATCTCTAAGGGAGAGCCCCGCCACACGGCGGAGGAAACTCATTTGGGCCGCTTGTACCCGTGATCTTATCCTTTCGGTCATGACCCAAAGCTCATGACCATAGGTGAGGATGAGAACATAGATCGACCGGTAAATTGAGAGCTTTGCCTTCCGGCTCAGCTCCTTCTTCACCACAACGGATCGATACAACGTCCACATTACTGAAGACGCCGCACCGATCCGCCTGTCGATCTCACGATCCACTCTTCCCTCACTCGTGAACAAGACTCCTAGGTACTTGAACTCCTCCACTTGGGGCAGGGTACAAAAAAATCGATACATGCATACTAGTTCTAGCTATTTGGCTGTCCTAGTTTTATTTATTTTTTATTATATTTGTATTATTTTTAATACACTGTAGCACTTGGAGGTTGTTTACTCAATGTAAAGTGATTTTAACAAATAAAATCTATTAATATTACACAATTTTAAAACAACACACAAAAAATGCGAATAACGTCATTGTGTTAACAGAATCAGTCAAAAAATATTTATAATCGCTCTTATTTATTTACCCAACAGACGTCCAGCAGCCCCACCACATTAAAGAGGAAGAGGAGGATCCACAGCCCCCTTGCCTTAAAGAAGAAGAGGCAGAATGTTGGACCACTCGGGAGGGAGAGTGTCTCCTCGGGCAGGAGGAGGCTGATCTCAGCAAGTTTCCACTGAATGCTGTCTCTGTGAAGACTGAAGAGCATGAAGACAAACCACCTGAGTCCTCACAGCTTCATCATAGTCCAAGTAAGCACAACATCCAGATAAGGCCAAAAAACTCACAAAAGCGGAAAATGCCGCTTCCGGGTTCGCCAGAGAAAAGATGATGGATAACAGTGTTTAGTCGTAGTATTTAATCAGTTTTAATAGCACTTTATATTGTATTTTAAATGAAAAGTGTGTTACAAATTCAACATATTAGTATTATGTATTATTTCTGTGGTGTCCCACTCTGTTTGGTGGTCCTTGAACGCACCATTCCTTTAAGTATACAGCAATCACTCTGTACCAAAAGAGCACATTTTGGGTGGTTTCAGTGTGCACAATTGAATACCTTAACAGCTCGGACAGTAATACTAACACAGACACTTGTAAACATGTTAGCATATTAGCTAATACTAACAACAATAGCTTCGATACATTACAATAGCATGTATAAATATGCATCAAATAACCTACAGACATCACACATGGGACGGTTTAGTAAGTATAAACATTTTTAGTTATATTGTAAAACTTAAAGGGGAACATTATTACCAGACCTATGTAAGCGTCAATACATACCTTGATGTTGCAGAAGAAAGACCATATATTTTTTTTACCGATTTCCGGACTCTAAATGGGTGAATTTTGGCGAATTAAACGCCTTTCTATTTATCGCTCTCGGAACGATGACGTCAGAACGTGACATCACCTGGGTAATAAAGCCGCCATTTTTATTTTCTCAAACACATTACAAACGCCGCGTCTCAGCTCTGTTGTTTTCCGTTTTTTCGACTATTTTTTTTAACTTTGGAGACATTATGCCTCGTCGGTGTGTTGTCGAAGGGTGTAACAACACTAACAGGGAGGGATTCAAGTTGCACCACTGGCCCGAAGATGCGTAAGTGGCAAGAAATTGGACAAAATTTGTTCAAAATACGAGGGTGTAGGGAAAGCAGACGAAATTGTCAATCGTTTGTTCCGCACACTTTACCGACGAAAGCTATGCTACTACAGAGATGGCAAGATTGTGTGGATATCCTGCGACACTCAAAGCAGATGCATTGCCAACGATAAAGTCAAAGAAATCTGCCGCCAGACCCCCATTGAATGTGCCGGAATGTCTGCACATTTGACCGGCGATGCTAAGGCAGACATGGCACAGAGATGTATGGATAACCTGCAGATGCATTTCCAATGATAAAGTCAACTAAATCACAAAGGTGAGTTTTGTTGATGTTATTGACTTATGTGCTAATCAGACATATTTGGTCGCGGCATGACTGCCAGCTAATCGATAATAACATGCTATTTAGGCTAGCTGTATGTATATTTGAAACTATATTTACATCCAGCGTTTCCCTCCACCCACATTTAATGCCAAACAAACACTTACCAATCGATGGATTTAAGTTTCTCCAGTGTCACAAGATGCGAAACTTCCGATCTTTGTGCTGCACATTTTACCGGCGATGCTAAGGCAAACATGGCCAAATAGCGTCAATAGCTTCAGTTTTCTTCTTCAATTTCGTTTTTGCTATCGGCCTCCATACTCCAACCATCCGTTTCAATACATGCGTAATCTGTTGAATCGCTTAGGCCGCTGAAATCCGAGCTAATGCCGCTATATTTTGCTGTGCTATCCACCACTTGTTTGTATTGGCATCGCTACGTGACGTCACAGGAAAATTGACGTTGGCTTCACAGATAGCGAAAATCAGGCACTTTAAAGCTTTTTTTAGGGATATTCCGGGATGGGTACAATTTTGAAAAAAACTTCAAAAAATAAAATAAGCCACTGGGAACTGATTTTTATTGGTATTAACCCTACTGAAAATGTGATAATGTTCCCCTTTTAAAAATGTTACTTGGAGTGATGAATGAAGAATCTTTTTGAGCAGAAATGCTATGGACGGTTTTACTTCCAGGGCAAGGCATTGAAACAGGAAGTACATTTTCAACCTGCAACACTTGCAGTGAGCAAACTCGCCCAGAAGATTGTGCCATAACACAAACAATAACACAATTTCAGTGTCTCTGCATGGGTTTAATAAAAACTTTTCAACACAAAACATTACGACGAAGAAACATATGTAAATACGCCTCACTGTCTTATAAGCCGCAGGGTGCAAAGCGTAGGAAAGTAGTGGCTTGTAGTCCGGAATTTACATTAGGTTATTTTGTTTGAATGGTTTGTCTGAATAAGGCGATGATCATGCATTTTATTAGCTGACATAACAAGCGGTCCTATTTGTATGCAAAGCAAAAACAAATCAGCACAATTCAGCTTTTGGTGTTAAATTAGAGATCGATTGATGTGTTTTTTTCAGGACTTATACCGATTATCAGTGGTCAATGAGGCCGAGAGGCGATTTTCAGTTGCAGTAAAAGTTATTTAAACATCAACAGCCACACATGTCACTCTGAGGGTCGCCGTATAAACAACTTCAACACTGTTACAAATGTGCGCCACACGGTGAACCCATACCAAACAATAATGACAAACACATTTCAGGACCTCAATCGTGGGGAGATTGAGGGAACCCCTCATGAAAAAGTTCTGTAGGTAACATTATTTTTTAGGAAAAGTCAAACCAGAAGTGACATAATGCTTAATGCTGCGCTAATTTAGCAGCAAAAACATCCAGTACCTTTATTACTTGTGTCTAAGAGGTGCATCGACATTTCAAAATGTAAAACACCCAAAACCAGTGAAGTTGGCGTTTTGTGTAATTCATGAATAAAAACCGAATACAATGATTTGCAAATCCTTTTCAACTTATATTCAATTGAATAGACTGCAAAGACAAGATATTTAATCTTTGAACTGAGAAACTACATTTTTTTTTGCAAATAATCATTAACTTGGAATTTAATGGCAGCAACACATTGCAAAAAAGTTGGCACAGGGGCATTTTTTACCACTGCGTTACGTGGCCTTTCCTTTTAACAACACTCAGTAAACGTTTGGGAACTGAGGAGACCAATTTTTGAAGCTTTTCAGGTGGAATTATTTTCCATTCTTGCCTGATGTACAGCTTAAGTTGTTCAACAGTCCGGGGTCTCCATTGTGGTATTTTAGGCTTTATATTCTGCCACACATTTTCAATCGGAGACAGGTCTGGACTACAGGCAGGCCAGTCTAGTACCCGCACTCTTTTACTACGAAGCCACGCTGTTGTAACACGTGGTTTGGCATTGTCTTGCTGAAATAAACAGGGGCGTCCATGATAACGTTGCTTGGATGGCAACATATGTTGCTCCAAAACCTGTATGTACCTTTCAGCATTAATGGTGCCTACACATATGTGTAAGTTACCCATGCTTTAGCAATAATACACCCCCATACCATCACAGATGCTGGCTTTTCAACTTTGCGCCTATAACAGTCAAGATGGTTCTTTTCCTCTATGGTCCGGAGGACACCACGTCCACAGTTTCCCCAAAAAATTTGAAATGTGGACTCGTCAGACCACAGAACACTTTTCCACTTTGCATCAGTCCATCTTAGATGAGCTTGTGCGCAGCGAAGCCAGTAACATTTCTGGCTGTTGTTGATAAATGGCTTTTGCTTTGGACTGTAGAGTTTTAACATGCACTTACAGATGTAGCAACAAACTGTAGTTACTGACAGTGGTTTTCTCAACTGTTCCTGAGCCATGTGGTGATATCCTTTACACACTGATGGCGCTTTTTGATACAGTACCGCCTGAGGGGTCGAAGGTCCGTAATATCATTGCTTATATGAAGTGGTATTCTCCAGTTTTTCTAACCTTTTGATGATATTACGGACTGTAGATGGTGAAATCCCTAAATTCCTTGCAGTAGCTTGTTGAGAAATGTTGTTTCAACAGTTTGCTGACACATTTGTTCACTCTTGCAAACTCATTTGGAATGTGATGGCTGCAACATGACTCAAAAAGCTGGCACAAGTGGCAAAAAAGACTGAAAAAGTTGAGGAATGCTCATCAAACACTTATTTGGAACATCCCACAGGTGAACAGGCTAATTGGGAACCGGTGGGAGCCATTATTGGGTATAAAAGCAGCTTACATGAAATGCTCAGTCATTCACAAACAAGGATGGGGCGAGGGTCACCACTTTGTCAACAAATGCGTGAGCAAATTGTCCAACAGTTTAACAACAACATTTCTCAACGAGCTATTGCAAGGAATTTAGGGTTTCACCATCGTAGGTCTGTAATATCATCAAAAGGTTTAGAGAATCTGGAGAATACCACAGCACGTAAGCAATGATATTACGGACCTTCGACCCCTCAGGCAGTACTACATCAAAAAGCGACATCAATGTGTAAAGGAAATCACCAACCTCAGGAACACTTCAGAAAACCACTGTCAGTAACCACGGTTTGTCGCTTCATCTGTAGGTGCAAGTTAAAACTCTACTATGCAAAGCGAAAGCCATTTATCAACAACACCCAGAAATGTTGCTGGCTTCACTGGGCATGAGCTAATCTAGGATGAACTGATGCAAAGTGGGAAAGTGTTCTGTGGTCTGACGAGTCCACATTTAAAATAGTTTTTGGAGACTGTGGATGTTGTTGTGTCCTGCGGAACAGAGAAGAAAAGATGATGGTATGGGGGTGTATGAGTGTTCAAGGCATGGATAAATCATCACAAACACACTTATCGGTTGGAACATGGAGGAGTTTGGGCTGTGGAGTCACACAGGCGCCTTCCGTCTTCCTTTTTTTTTCTAATCTGAATTCCCCAAGGCCGTGGTCGGCGTGCACACACAAACAAGGAAAGAAATGTAATTAAGTCCGCGTGCCTTTATCAGCTAAAAGGTGGGGGCCGCAGCTGGGGAGTGAATGGCCCCTTTTGTACTTTGCTGCACACTCTCCCGCCTTTTTGCTCCTTTTCTTTTACCTTCTTTATCAAAGGAACTCTCTCTGGCCTTCTCTTCACCCGGGAGGCTGACAGAACACACACATTCTTGTATTTCTTACCTTCTTGAGACCTCAGAAAAATGCCTACCTCTTTAGGACCACCCTTTCTACATATATAAAGATTTATATTTACAATAATGATAATATAAACATTAATATATACATACTATGCAAACATAAAAAACGTAAGCTGAAAAAGGAGGCTGACAGAACACGCCCACACACATTTTTGTATTTCTTACCTTCTTGAGTCCTCTGAAAAATTCCCTACCTCTTTAGAACCACCCTATCTAGATATATAAAGATTTGTATTTACAACATTAATAAAATATACATACTATGCAAACATAAAAAAGGTAAGCTGAAAACTAAAAAAGGAGGCTGACAGAACACGCCCACACACATTCTTGTATTTCTTACCTTCTTGAGACCTCCGAAAAATGCCCTACCTCTTTAGGACCACCCTTTCTAAATATATAAAGACTGGTATTTACAACATTAATAATATATACATTAATATATACATACTATGCAAACATAAAAAGGTAAGCTGAAAACTAAAAAAGGAGGCTGACAGAACACGCCTACACGCATTCTTGTATTTTTTACCTTCTTGAGACCTCCGAAAAATGCCTACCTCCCTAGGACCACCCTATCTAGATATATAAAGATTTGTATTTACAACATTATGAATAGATACGTACTATGCAAACATAAAAAAGGTAAGCTGAAAGCTAAAAAAGGAGGCCGACAGAACACGCCCACACACATTCTTGTACTTCTTACCTTCTTGCGACCGCTGAAAGACGCGTACCTCTTTAGGACCACCCTTTCTGGATACATAAAGATTTATATTTACAACAATAATTAATATATACATACTATTCAAACATAAAAAAGGTAAGCCAAAAACTTAAAAAAGAGGCTGACAGAACACGCCCACACACATTCTCTTACTTCTTACCTTCTTGTGACCGCTGAAAAAAGCTTACCTCTTTAGGACCACCCTTTCTGGATACATAAAGATTTGTATTTACAACATTAATAATATATACATACTATGCAAACATAAAAATGGTAAGCTGAAAGCTGAAAAAGGAGGCTGACAGAACACGCCCACACACATTCTTGTATTTCTTACCTTCTTGAGACCTCCGAAAAATGCCCTACACCATTTTTGGAATATCCTTCACAATCATTATGGAAGACATGACAACAGAGGGATTTTTTTTAATGCATTGTAAATATTGAATATAGTAAACAAAACTCTGTCCAAAAAGTCCGATAAATAATCATTCAAAAAGCGGCAACTATTTAAATGTTTTGACTTGAATATTGACGATGTATTAGTGATATTGTTAATACAAGCGCTAATGCAGACAAACTATTTATAGGGGTGACGTGATTACTTGGGGCGGTATAGCTCAGGTGGTAGAGCGGCCGTGCCAGGTTCGATCCCCGCTTCCGCCATCCTAGTCACTGCCGTCGTGTCCTTGGGCAAGACCCTTTACCCACCTGCTCCCAGTGCCACCCACACTGGTTTAAATATAACTTAGATATTGGGTTTCACTATGTAAAAGCGCTTTGAGTCACTAGAGAAAAGCGCTATATAAATATAATTCACTTCACTACTATCGTGTGTCCCTATGTCTACATCATCGAGTGGTCTGCTGTTTACTTGCTTCCCTGCCCCTAAGAAGGTTATTGAAGATCATAAAATCATGCCTCTCACCTGGAAAATAGATGGCTGAGGATGTAATCCGAGAAGTTGGCACATTTTGACAGCCGGTTAGGACCCACACCTGGCCAGAACGACACGAAAAGATGCTTGGTTGCATAGGCCTATGTCTTTTTTTCCCTTGTCCTCGTCTCCATTGTCCTAAGGCTTTTTTAAAGAGGAACATTATCACCAGACCTATGTAAGCATCAATATATACCTTGAATGTGCGGAAAAAAGACCATATATTTTTTTAACCGATTTCCGAACTCTAAATGTGTGAATTTTGGCGAATTAAACGCCTTTCTGTTTATCGCGCTGGAGGCGATGACGTCAGAATGTGACGTCGCCGAGGTAACACACCCGCCATTTTCATTTTCAACACATTACAAACACCGGGTCTCAGCTCTGTTATTTTCCGGTTTTTTGACTATTTTTTGGAACCTTGGAGACATCATGCCTCGTCGGTGTGTTGTCGGAGGGTGTAACAACACTAACAGGGAGGGATTCAAGTTGCATTACTGGCCCGAAAATGCCAAAGTGTCTGCCGCCAGACCCCCATTGAATGTGCCAGAGTGTCTCCACATTTGACCGGCGATGCTAAAGCAGACATGGCACAGAGATGTATGGATAACCTGCAGAAGCATTTGCAACGATAGTCAACTAAATCACAAAGGTGAGTTTTGTTGATGTTGACTGCCAGCTAATCGATGCTAACATGCTACGCTAATCGATGCTAACATGCTATTTACCGGCGGTGCTGAAGCAGAAATGGAACAGAGATGTATGGATGACCTGTAGATGCATTTGCAACTATATTACGTTTCCTTCCACCCACATTTAATGCGAAAAAAACACCAATCGAAGGATTTAAGTTGCTCCAGTGTCAAAAGATGCGAAAGTCCTGATCGTTTGGTCCGCACATTTTACCGGCAATGCTAACGCAGCTATTCGGCCATGCTATGGCTATGAATAGCGTCAATAGCTATTCGCTCCATAGCTTCAGTTTCTTCTTCAATACTTTCATACTCCAACCATCTGTTTCAATACATGCGTAATCTGTTGAATCGCTTAAGTCGCTGAAATCCGAGTCTGAATCCGAGCTAATGTCGCTATATCTTGCTGTGGTATTCCCATTGTTTGTTTACATTGGCAGCACTGTGTGACGTCACAGGGAAATGGATAGTGGTTTCGAAGATAGCGAAAATAAGGCACTTTAAAGCTTTATTTAGGGATATTCCGGGACCGGTAAAATTTTGAAAAAAACTTCAAAAAATACAACAAGCCACTGGGAACTGATTTTTATTGTTTTTAACCCTTTTGAAATTGTGATAATGTTCCCCTGTAAGATAGTGTCTTCAAAATCTCCTAAGAAAATATGGCCCAAGAGTGTTATCTCTCAGAGCTCATAGTTCTTCTTAACCACATTAAAAACGGATTGTTACCAATGGCTGCTTTACTCGTGTGCTCACCAAATACGTAGTTTGGTGGTAACACAGCGATAATTACTACTGAGTAACTTGACTTGATACCCTGTTGTTAGGGATATATCACTGTGTGATCTGTGCTCTATAAGCACGCTTTTGTTTTTGTGTCCAGCAGTAGTCCGACATCTTCCCTCTGAGCCGCAGGGGTGGGGCTCCAGGGTGGAAGAAGAGCAGCCGCAGCCCCCCCGTATTAAAGGTGAAGATGAGGACCGCAGCATCAGTCAGGATGCGGATCGCTTTGAAGGACTGGAGGAGTTCCCAGTGATTGTTGTCATTGTGAAGAGTGAAGGTAATGAGGTCAAAGGTGAAAGTGAGGAGAAGAGAGAGGCGGAGCTTACGAGCAGCAGCTCAACACAACACACGACAAAAGTAGCTGGAGGATCACAAGCAGACAAGCTCTTAGCTCCACTATCAGAGAGTGACGACTCGTCACACTTTACTGACACTGATGATGAAGACTCTAAAGATAAGACATGTCACATTGACAAAAGACACTTTAAATGTTCTCACTGTGACAACACTTTTGTCACAGAGACAAATCTAAATAAACACATGCGATATCACGCGGAGAAAACACTCGAGTGTTCAGTTTGCTCGAAAAGATTCCTCTGGAAGTCACATTTGATGGCACACGCGAGAATACACTCAGGAGAGAAACCCTTCTCCTGTTCAGTCTGCGGTAAAGGTTTTGTAGCGAGTCACTGTTTGCAGACACACATGAGAACGCACACCGGGGACAAACCCTTCATGTGCTCAGTTTGCGGTAAAACGTTCTCTCAGACCGCACATTTGAACGTGCACTTGAGAAAACACACCATGGAGAAGCCGTTCCCTTGTTCGATCTGCGGTAAAGGTTTTGTACGGAGGGAATATTTAAAGATACACATGAGGATACACACCGGAGAAAAACCTTTCACCTGTTCAGTCTGCGGCATGGACTTTATACGGGACTCGTACTTGAAAAAACACATGACAAGCCACACGGGAGAGAAACCGTTCTTGTGCTCGGTGTGTGGCAAGCGATTCTCTGACAAAGTGCGCTTGACGGCACATGCAAAAATACACACCGTGGAAAAACCCTTTTCCTGTTCAATATGCGGTATAGGTTTTGTGCAAAATCAATATTTGAAAGTACACATGAGACTACACACTGGGGACAAACCTTACACCTGCTCGGTCTGCGGGGTGAGTTACACACGGAGTCAATATTTGAAGAGACACATGAGGAAACACACAGGAGAGAAAGTGTACCGCTGCAGTGTGTGTGACGAAAGGTTCTTTTATCAGTACCAGCTCAACAAACACACATGTGCCGGTGAGAAAACAACAGCAGCAGCAAATGAAGCTGCAGGATTTTAACAACTTTTGAGACTTCAAAACAGTCGACTTTAACGTCACCACCTGTGTCACATGGCTGTGTGCGTAGCACAAGCTTGTCGATATGCATCTACCACTTCATTCCAATAAAAGAAACAGACAACGGTTATTGTACTGGTTTGTTTGTAGTCTTAGGTTTTGATGTGTTTTCGTTTGAAACATTGCGCTTGGGAGTGCCGACGAATTTTTGATTTTGACACGGTCTGGTTCGAGACTGTCAATATGGAGGTTCATGACTACACAGAATAAGGGTTGAATTTAGCTCCTCTGTCTGGCTAGGGGGTAATAAAGGAGAACATACCATACCTCGTTCCCATGGAAACATAGGCTATAACAAAGATGCTGTGTTCAATGTCATTAAAAGCCTACTGAAATGAGATTTTCTTATTTAAACGGGGATAGCAGGTCCATTCTATGTGTCATACTTGATCATTTTGCTAAATTGCCATATTTTTGCTGAAAGGTTTTAGTGAAGAACACCGACGATAAAGTTTGCAACTTTTGGTTGCTAATAAAAAAGCCTTGCCTTTACCGGAAGTAGCAGACTATGTGCACGTGACGTCACGGGTTGTGGAGCTCCTCACATCTTAACATTGTTTACAATCATGGCCACCAGCAGCGAGAGCGATTCGGACCGAGAAAGCGACAGTTTCCCCATTAATTTGAGCGAGGATGAAAGATTCGTGGATGAGGAAAGTTAGAGTGAAGGACTAAAAAAAAAAAAAAAATAGACGGCGGAGCGATTCTATATTATTAGACAAATATACTAGGATATTTCTGGAAAATCCCTTATCTGCTTAGTGTGTTACTGGTGTTTTAGTGAGATTATATGGTGACCACCAGTGTCTTCGAGGGAAGCCACGTTTCTCGACAAGGCGAAAGCAACCGATGCTTCCTCCACGTTGGAAGCTTCCAACGGTCGGGGGCGGCCGGTGGGAGGAGGCAAGAGAGTCCGCAGCTGCCTCTTTGACAGCTGCAGGAGGAACAACGCAAGCTCTCAGCTCATGTCTACGGTAAGAGCCGACTTATTACCACCATTTTCTCACCGAAACCTGCCAGGGACCGCTCTGGATCCATAGTAAAGCTTCAACGTCATCTTTCGGGAATGTAAACAAGGAAACACCGGGTGTGTTTGTGTTGCTAAAGGCGGCCGCAATACACAGCTTCCTACCTACATCTTTCTTCTTTGACGTCTCCATTATTAATTGAACAAATTGCTAAAGATTCAGCAACACAGATGTCCAGAATACTTTGGAATTATGCCATGAAAAGAGATGACTTATAGTTGTGAACGGTGGTGGACCAAAATGTCCTCTACAATGTGTGACGTCACGCGCACGCGTCGTCATACCGTGACGTTTTAGCATGATACTGCAGCGCGAAATTTAAAATTGCAATTTAGTAAACTAAACCGGCCGTGTTTGCATGTGTTGCAATGTTAATATTTCATCATTGATATATAAACTATCAGTTTATATACATCAGTCGGTAGAAGTGGGTTTCAGTAGGCTCTTAACAGACATTTTTTTTGTGGTAGTTGGATTATTTTGTGAATAAAAAAATGGATCTAACAATACCAATTAAAATATTCAAAATGGAAGCAATAAAGATGGACAAATGATACTAGCTTTTACGGTTTTGGAACATAAAATGCTCTATTATGCTACCATGAATTGATTAACGTGGACCCCGACTTAAACAAGTTGAAAAACTTATTGTGGTGTTACCATTTAGTGGTCAATTGTGCAGAATATGTACTGTACCGTGCAATCTACTAATAAAAGTTTCAATCAATCAATCAAAGGGTCACTAGGCACTAGCGCAAGCGCACAGGTGTCAAACTCAAAGCCCGCGTGACATCATTATATCTGGCCTGCAAACACCTGGAAGTGATATGTGTCAATAAAGGACTTCATATTTTCTCACTTAATGTAAATCATTTTTTTCAATTTGACCGAAAAACTGCATGCTCTGCTTCAAATTGCGTACCTTATTAACTTTAATAGTATCCAATATTCCAACAAGTATTACAGTGTAATATCCATCCTTCCTTTTTCTACCACTTATTCCCTTTATTGGGGTCTCGGTGGGCGCTGGCGCCTATCTCAGCTACAATCGGGCGGAAGGCGAGGTACACCCTGGACAAGTCGCCATCTCACCCAGTGTAATATCATACTTTCCAAACATTTTTGTCTAAATAAAAACAAATACTTAAATATCTGCTTGACTGCTGATTTCACAGCAAACTACCCATCAAATCAATAAAAATGACAATACATTTTTAGGTGTTCTTTACAGCATATTCCTGTAAATTGAAAAAAACGAATACTGTTTTTTGCGTTAACATTCTGGTGATTGAACTGCCAGTTTTTGACTGTAAAATCTACGGTTCTTGTTTTTAACAGTGTATTAATGTGAATGGAAAGACGGTACATTTGTTTTAAAGGGGAACATTATCACCAGACCTATGCAAGCGTCAATATATACCTTGATGGTGCAGAAAAAAGACCATCTATTTTTTAACCGATTTCCGAACTCTAAACGGGTGAATTTTGGTGAATTAAACGCCTTTCTGTTTATCGCTCTGGAGGTGATGGCGTCAGAATGTGACGTCGCCGAGGTAACACACCCACCATTTTCATTTTCAACACATTACAAACACCGGGTCTCAGCTCTGATATTTTCGTTTTTTTTGACTATTTTTTGGAACCTCGGAGACATCATGCCTCGTCGGTGTGTTGTCGGAGGGTGTAACAACACTAACAGGGAGGGATTCAAGTTGCACCACTGGCAAGAAATCTGCCGCCAGACCCCCATTGAATGTGCTGGAGTGTCTCCACATTTGACCGGCGGTGCTAAAGCAGACATGGCCCAGAGATGTATGGATAACCTGCAGATGCATTTGCAACGATAGTCAACGAAATCACAAAGGTGAGTTTTGTTGATGTTGACTGCCAGCTAATCGATGCTAACATGCTATTTACCGGCGGTGCTAAAGCAGACATGGCACAGAGATGTATGGATAACCTGCAGATGCATTTGCAACGATAGTCAACGAAATCACAAAGGTGAGTTTTGTTGATGTTGACTGCCAGCTAATCGATGCTAACATGCTATTTACCGGCGGTGCTAAAGCAGACATGGCACAGAGATGTATGGATAACCTGCAGAAGCATTTGCAACTATATTAAGTTTCCTTTCACCCACTTTTAATGCGAAAAAAACACTTACCAATCGACGGATTTAAGTTGCTCCAGTGTCAAAAGACGCGAAAGTCCTGATCGTTTGGTCCGCACATTTTACCGGCGATGCTAACGCAGCTATTCGGCCATGCTATGGCTATGAAGAGCATCAATAGCTATTCGCTCAATAGCTTCAGTTTCTTCTTCAATATTTTCATACTCCAACCATCTGTTTCAATACATGCGTAATCTGTTGAATCGCTTAAGTCGCTGAAATCCGAGTTTGAATCCGAGCTAATGCCGCTATATCTTGCTGTGCTATTCCCATTTTTTGTTTACATTGGCAGCACTGTATGACGTCACAGGGAAATGGATAGTGTCTTCGCAGAGAGTCGAAAATAAGGCACTTTAAAGCTTTATTTAGGGATATTCAGAGACCGGTAAAATTTTGAAAAAAATTTCAAAAAATACAACAAGCCACTGGGAACTGATTTTTATTGTTTTTAACCCTTTTGAAATTGTGATAATGTTCCCCTTTAACGGTAGAAAAACTGGCAACTAAGTTGCCAGAATAAAAAACAATAACTTGCTCTGTGTTTCCGTTAACAATATAATGTTGTAAAAAAACTATGTAAATTTAACAGAAAAATTCTGGCAACTAAGGTGCCAGATTTTTCCGCACAAGCCCCCATTTGCTGTAAAATGTTCAAAAACAAAAAACACCACTATATTTTACAGTAAAAATGTTAAATGTAAAGTTTTTTTCTGACGATATGTCACTTCATGTCTGTTTTTTTTCCTTCTTTTTGCATTTACTTCATATCAGTGCTCTTATTTTGCTCTCCACTTCCTGCTTGTTCCGCTGAGCACTGTTTGTTCACACACCTACTGTTGATTGGCACCTGGCCCACACCTGCTGCCAATCAGCATATGTTCTATTTATGCCTAGTCTCAGGCACTCCTCAGTGCTCGAAGATCGCTCTATGTTTGGAACCTTTGGTTGCAAGACTGCTTCATTTTTCTGTTGCATGAGGTTAAATCTCATTTTACCTCTTCGCTCTCCTGGTTCCTGCATCTTGGGGTCACAATAACGGCAGCCATGCGAGTTCCTAACAGTTTTTACTGTAAAATCAACAGTCTACTAAAACAATTTAAATAAATAATAAAATCCATAGGCATATTCATACATTATTCATTCACAGTTACAAGCGGCCCTCTGATGGCAGCCATAACTGCCATGTGGCCCTCAATGAAGACCAGTTTGACATCCCTGCACTAGCATAAGCGACGCCAGTTTGTTCCTCCCCCTGCGGACCCGACATTTCCCTAAAACTTCTGCAATGAAGATACTAAAGATCTAATCCAAATGGCTGATCATTCCTTGCTACATTGTGCTTCAAATTTTATGTTTTCTCTACATCACAGACTTTCTAAGCATGTTCTATGTCAAGGGTAGGGAACCTATGGCTCTAGAGCAGGGGTGCCCACACTTTTTCTGCAGGCGAGCTACTTTTCAATTGACCAACTCGAGGGGATCTACCTCATTTATATATATCATTTATATTTATTTATTTATGAAAGAGACATTTTTGTAAACAAGTCAAATGTGTTTAATGATAATACAAGCATGTGTAACACATATAGATGTCTTTCTTTCACGAAGACAAGAATATAAGTTGGTGTATTACCTGATTCTGATGACTTGCATTGATTGGAATCAGACAGTAATGATGATAACGCCCACATTTTCAAATGGAGGAGAAAAAAAGTTGTCCTTTCTGTACAATACCACATGAAAGTGGTTGGTTTTTGGCATCTAATTCATCCAGCTTCCATACACTTTACAAGAAAAACATTGGCGGCAAATTCCGTAGC
The DNA here is from genome assembly GCF_033978795.1 of Nerophis ophidion. NCBI lineage: Eukaryota > Metazoa > Chordata > Actinopteri > Syngnathiformes > Syngnathidae > Nerophis > Nerophis ophidion. The sequence goes on along the minus strand of NC_084638.1, from coordinate 23,744,950 downwards.
TTGCTTGATTGACATTCACGGCACCCGAGGGTCTTGTGAGATGACGCTGGCTGCTGCCAGTTCATTATTATGAAAAAATGACAGAGAGGAAGGCGAGAAACACTTTTTATTTCAACAGACTTTCGCGCCGTCCCTTCCGTCAAAACTCTAAAGGCCGACTGCACATTTCCTTTCTTCACAATAAAAGCCCTGCTTCAGGCTGCCTGCGCTAACAAAATAAGAGTCTCGGAAAGCTGGCGTGCACAAGTGATGTGCACGCCAGCTTTCTGAGGGATCGCTTGATCAACAGAGTAATGAATAATTCCGTTGGTAATCACGATGTTAAAAATAACGTTCAAAATATAAAACATTCTTATGCATTTTAATCCATCCATCCGTTTCAACCGCACCTGTTCAAAAAATAACAATGTTGTTAAAAATAATTGGAAACTTATTATACTCTTAAAATTTTGGTTTTACTTACAAAATGCACGCATTTAGTTGTATCCAATGTTAAAAAATATGATATGGCTCTCACGGAAATACATTTTCAAATATTTGGCTTTCATGGCTCTCTCAGCCAAAAAGGTTCCCGACCCCTGGACTATGTGTTGGGGCAAAATGAAGATTTATTTAAATGTTGTATTTTTATTATTATGGTGTGGCAATAGATATTCACAGAGCTGTACTTCTTTTTGAGGGGGAAACATGCTGACAACACGACGGCTAATGTCAGCGCTATCTTAGGGCTATAGAAGTAAACATTGAATGATTGATTGATTGATTGATTGATTGATTGATTGATCGATGATCTTCTCAGCGACGATGAAATCAAACAATTTTCAGCAGAAGAGCTTTGTGGTGCACGTCTTTTTCGCCGCCTGTCATGTTTTGTGGTCACGTTCTGTTTGGTTTTGGACTCATTGTGCACTCTTGTTTGTTTTGTCACCGTGACAACACATTAGTTTCACCTGTTATGTGTTCACGACTCACGCACCTGATTTGTTTGGACTCAAGCACCTGTCAATCACTGCGCCACTATTTAAAGGCCTACTGAAAGCCACTACTAGCCACCACGCAGTCTGATAGTTTATATATCAATGATGAAATATTAACATTGCAACACATGCCAATACGGCCTTTTTAGTTTACTAAATTGCAATTTTAAATTTCCCGGGAGTTTCGTCTTGGAAACGTCGGGGAATGATGACGCGTACGCGTGACGTCACAGACTGTAAGGACATATTAGCGCTGCACACACACACAGCTAAAAGTCGTCTGCTTTAATCGGATAATTACACAGTATTTTGGACATCTGCATTGCTGAATCTTTTGCAATTTGTTCATTTAATAATGGAGACTATAAAGAAGAATGCTGTTGGTGGAAAGCGGTGTATTGCAGCTGTCTTTAGCACCGAGACACAGCCGGTGTTTCTTTGTTTGTTGTGAAGCAGAGCGGTCAAGCGAACATGTTTTCTCTACGTCAACCAGCATGTTTTTGGATGGGGAAATTGTGATATATATCTTACCGGAGACATCAATGGATTATTTGTCGTCCTGCAGCAGCTGATATGTCAAAAAAGGCAGCTGTGAGCTTGGCTCCTCGGCTTCTCTCTGAGACACTGCGTGTTCACCGCAGCCATCCGACCTCGAGGTATGTCTTTACAATCTTTAAAATCTCACTAAACACTATTAAAACAATAAGCAGATAAGGGATCTTCCTGAATTATCCTAGTAAATGTGTCTAATTACATCTGAAACACTCACACTGCCGCCGCCCGAAGCCGTCGCTATTTATTTATTTTTTTCTTTTCTAGTCCTTCACTATCAATATCCTAATTCACAAATCTTTCATCCTTGCTCAAATTAATGGGGAAATTGTCGCTTTCTCGGTCTGAATTGCTCTTACAGCTGGTGGCTCCCATTAAAAACAATGTGAATATGTGTGGAGCCCTGCAACTCGTGACGTCACGCGCACATACTTCCGGTACAGGCAAGGCTTTTTTATTAGCGACCAAAAGTTGCCAACTTTATTGTCGATGTTCAGTACTAAATCTTTTCAGCAAAAATATGGCAATATCGCGAAATGATCAAGTATGACACATAGAATGGGCCTGCTATTCCCGTTTAAATAAGAAAATCTCATGTCAGTAGGCCTTAAGCCTGTAGTTGCCAGGCAGTCAGCCTGGCGACATCACCCTCTCTCTACACACTCCTGACACTTCTGATTGCTCACTTCAAATAAGTCACGGCGTGATGTGACAGATGGTTATAGTACACCTTCTTCGAGACAAGAGCTATATTGATGCATGCTTGGTTATGGTTTGAATCCAACAATTACAAGAACAACTTTTTACTGTCAATATCTCTGCTGAGTTTAATTTTTTTAAATGGAAAAAAAATTTGCTCTTGACTGACTGAGCTCATAACCCGAGTCCTGAATAATTTCGCCACACCTCGTGCGTCTGTGACAATCATTGGTACTTTAACTTGGACTAAATATTGGGAGAAATTGATGAACGTTGTTTAACGGCACATGCTATATACTACAGTGCAGTAGGGGGCGGTGTGCACATTTCAAGCCATGACTGCAACCTGCCATTGAACCGGAAGAAGAAAAAGGAACACAAAGACACTCACGCACGGAGCCGAGTGTGTGATCTAAGTCAGTTAATTCTTCCTGTCGACCTTTTTACTTATTCGTCTATCGTGTGTTTAACCAAACAATGTTAATTATTATTCGTGTCAGGGTGAATTCGAGGCGTATTTTGAGGCTAATTTAACTTGCTAGTTAGCTTAGCTTGTTAGCGGCTAACAAAGAGCCGCGAAGGATCTCGAACACCGCAAAACGGAGATCGAGTGTGAGTGTAAAGTCTTGTGATTTTGTGAAAGTTTGTGCGAATGATGAACGTGCTGGTGAATTAGCGACTAACTGCGGCAGTTGAAGAAATATTTGTAGTGTTAGAAAGACCGAGGCGGAACTACAACCACCGGACGCTGTTTTCAAGAGACATCAAGTTGTGTTACACAGAACAGGTTTGTTTACTTCTTTATTCTCACATTTTTGCTAGCTTTAAATATTATAATTCACATAAAATCAATACTATGAAATATGTTTACTGAGCGAAGGAGCATTGCCAAGAAGTAAAAGTAAAATTGTCAGTTATGGACACTGAATATATATTGTTTTTGCACATACAAAAAGATAATAATATGTAATACAGTGTTTTTCAACCTTTCTTGAGCCAAGGCACTTTTTTTGCGTTGGAAAAAAATTGGAGGCACACCACCAGCAGAGATCCTTAAAGGGGAACATTATCACAATTTCAGAAGGGTTAAAACCAATAAAAATCAGTTCCCAATGGCTTATTTTATTTTTCGAAGTTTTTTTCAAAAATTTCCCCTCCATGGAATATCCCCTAAAAAGTCTTTAAAGTGCCTGATTTTCGCTATCTGTGAAGCCACCGTCCATTTTGCTGTGACGTCATTTAGTGATGCCAATTACAAACAAAATGGCGGATAGCACAGCAAGATATAGCAACATTAGCTCGGATTCAGACTCGGATTTCAGCAGCTTAAGCGATTCAACAGATTACGCATGCATTGAAACGGATACCTGGAGTATGGAGGCAGATAGCGAAAATGAAATTGAAGAAGAAACTGAAGCTATTTAGCGATTAGCTTTTGACGCTATTCGGCCATATCTGCTTTCGCATCTTGTGACACTGGAGCAACTTAAATCCATCGATTGGTAAGTGTTTGTTTGGCATTACATGTGGGTGGAGGGAAACGCTGGATGCAAATATAGCTACAAATGTACATACAGCTGGCCTAAATAGCATGTTAACATCGATTAGCTGGCAGTCATGCCGCGACCAAATAGTTCAGATTAGCACATAAGTCAATAACATCAACAAAACTCACCTTTGTGATTTCGTAGACTTTATCGTTGGAAATGCATCTGCAGGATATCCATACATCTCTGTGCCATGTCTGCCATAGCATCGCCGGTAAATTGTGCAGACCAAGCGATCGGGACTTTCGCATCTTGTGACACTGGAGCAACTTAAACCCGTCGATTGGTAAGTGTTTGTTTGGCATTAAATGTGGGTGGAGAGAAAGGCTGGATGCAAATATAGCTACAAATGTACATACAGCTAGCCTAAATAGCATGTTAGCATCGATTAGCATGCCGTGCTAATTGATGCACACTACGTAAATCAACTTGAATCCGTCCCTGATCGTGTTGTTACACCCTCTGACAACACACCGACGAGGCATGATGTCTCCAAGGTACGGAAAACAGTCGAAAAAACAGAAAATAACATAGCTGATTTGACTCGATGTTTATAATGTGTTTGAGAAAATGGCGGATTGACTAAAGAGAGCAAATAATAGAAAGGCTTTTAATTCGTCAAAATTCACCCATATAGAGTTTGGAAATCGGTTAAAAAAATACATGGTCTTTTTTCTGCACCATCAAGGTACATATTGACGCTTACATAGGTCTGGTGATAATGTTCCCCTTTAAAAAACAAAACTCAGTTGACAGTAAAAAGTTGTCGCAATTGTTGGATATTTCTTTAAACCCGAAAGGGAAAAGCAGTAGAAAATGGATGGATGGATGGACTTTAAACCATAACCAAGCATGCATCACTATAGCTCTTGTCTCAAAGTAGGTGTACTGTCACCATCTGTCACATCACGCCGTGACTTATTTTGAGTTGTTTTGCTGTTGTCCTGTGTGTAGCGTTTAAGTTCTTGTCTTGTGCTTCTATTTTAGTGTCTTTTTCTCTTTTTTTTGGTATTTTCCTGGAGCAGTTTCATGTCTTCCTTTGAGAGATATTTCTCGCATCTACTTAGTTTTAGCAATCGAGAATATTTCAGTTGTTTTTATCTTTCTTTGTGGGGACATTGTTGATTGTCTTGTCATATTCGGATGTAGATTGTAGACGTCTTTGCTCCACAGCAAGTCTTTGCTGTCGTCCAGCATTCTTTGTAGCCAGTTAAGTTTTAGTTTTGTTCTGCATAGCCTTCCCTAAGCTTCAATGCCTTTTCTTAGGAGCACTCACCTTTTTTTTTTTTTTTTTTTGGTTTAAACATTAGAAACCTTTTTACCTGCACACTGCCTCCTGCTGTTTCGGACATCTACAAAGCAATTCTGGGTACTCCGGCTTCCTCCCACCTCCAAAGACATGCACCTGGGTATAGGTTGATTGGCAACACTAAATTGGTCCTAGTGTGTGAAAATAAGGGGTAGAAAGCGAATGAATGGATGGACAAAGCAGTTAGCCACCAGCTGCCACCTACTGATATGGAAGAGTATTACACGGTTACTCTGCCGAGCTCTAGACAGCACAGACACTCAACAACAACACATCATTTGCAGACTAGAATTACTGGTTTGAAAAAAATGTCTTTAACCCAAATAGGTGAAACTAGATGATCTCCCACGGCACACCAGACTGTGTCCCACGGCACAGTGGTTGAAAAACACTGATATAACATATAAAATAACAACTGCAGTGTTTACATCAGAACTGCCATCTATTCGTGGAGGCATGTTGGTTGATTGAAGTTTATTTCAAACACGTAAACATTATATATCACGTTTTATCTCTCAATACAACATGGCTGAATAGAAGTGAGAAGAAGCAAAACGTGTGGATAATCTGCTGACGTCACAAAATTGGGGAACGTTTTTTTACAAATTGGGGCAAATTCCAATCATCTGGTTTGGAGAAAGTATGAAGGAAGGCAAGATTGTTTTATATAAGTATCTCTGCTATCATGATATGAGTTTACATTGTCTTGACTTATGCAGATCCCAAATACACAAAACAGGTACTAATGGGTATAAAAAACTTGGTTTTGCGTAATGGATTCCCTTTCAATTGTACATGTTTAGCCACTCAAAACCAATGAAATATGACCTTTTTACCATTTGAATTAGGGATGGTCGATATGGCCTTTTATTAATATCTCGATATTTTTAGGCCATGTTACGATATGTGATATATATCTCGATATTTTGCCTTAGCCTTGAATGAACACTTGATGCATATAATCACAGCAGTATGATGATTCTATGTGTCTACATTAAAACATTCTTCTTCATACTGCATTAATATATGCTCATTTGAAACTTTCATGCAGAGAGGTAAATCACAACTCAGTCAATTTACTAAAACTGTATTTATCAAACAGTTATTAAGCAGTGGCACAAACATTCATGTCATTTCCAAAAGAGAAAGTGCAAGATTGTCAGAGACATTTTTAAAACCAGCTATAAGTGCACTTTTGTGCATGATGTCACTAAGATGACACAAAAATAAAGTGCACTTTTTGTACAGAACGCCACTACAATAGTTACAAACAAATAGAGTGCACTTTTGTGCATGATGTCACACAAGACATTTCAATAACTGTCAAATAAAACTGAGCTGCATAATAGGAAATCAAATAGTGTATGTCCTTCGCTATGTGGTAGGTTACTGCGGACGTTATCTCCTGTTGTTGATTATTTTTTTCATACAGTGTTGATGTGGAAAGAGTTGCTTTGGCATTTTGTTGGTGTGACACTGAACAGAGATGTTGACATGCGGAGTTTCAAGCACTCTTCATTCTCTAGCGGGGGATTTTTCAAATGGTGCTACACATTAGCAGCACTGCTACTTTTTGTAGCAACGCTGTTGCCGCATACTGGTAAAACATCTTCCCGCTCGAAGCCATACCACCGCCAGATTTTGGATTCCTGCTGTTTTTTTGGGGAATTAATTCTTCCTTCATGTGTTACCACACCGCTAACTTTACCATGTCGCTACCTGTCTGCTCCGCGAGAGCGTATGACGATGCAACAGTATGTGACGTATGTAAGAAAATGCGCTTGTTTTATGTCTCTGTGAGAAGCAGAGACAAAAGAAAGAGTGACAAACGCCTGTAGTGTAATGCCCGCAGCTAAAAGCAACTGCGTGAGAACGTATACTTGAATATCACGATTGAGTCATATTCTATATCACACAGAGACAAACCCGCGATATATCGAGTATATTCAAGACATCGCCCAGCCCTACGATAAATCTATAAAACATGCTCTATGACTTAAGTTAAATTGTGAGGTGTATGTGTTAAAATCATGGTTGTTTTTGTTGTTTTACAAATGATGACGGATGTGAAAAAGAGCATGTATTGATGTGGTTGTATTGCATATTAAGTATGTGTCCATGAAAGGGCATTTTATGACCTTTTTTTTTTTAAATTTGATTATGTGTTATGGCAGGGGTAGGGAACCTATGGCTCTGGAGCCAGATGTGGCTCTTTTGATGACTGCATCTGGCTCTCTGATAAATCCGAGCTGACACTGCTTAACACGTTAAGTAATGAATAATTCCGCTTGTAATCACAGTGTTAAAATTAACGTTCAAAATATAAAACATTCTTGTGCATTTTAATCCATCCATCCGTTTTCTAGCGCAAATGTTTAAGAAGTTGCGTTAATGGTAAAAAGTTATTTATGTATTATTGATTAGTGTGGGGCTTGCCCTCCTGGGGGTTCTTCAGACCACCAAGCACCGACATGAGAGCCTGTTTCAGGGTTACAATATTGTTTTATTTTTCAAATAAGTCTCTTAGTTGCTATCCAGCAATTGTCTTTTTCTCTTTCGTTCTCGCTCGCACTTCGGCTCCAGCCCCAACCCCGTCTCTCCTCCTGGCTGCTGCTTATAACAGAGTGACAGGTGATTAGATAACAAGGGGGCCTTCTACGCACCTGTCGCTGATTTTGAGGCCGGTCCTGGCACACCCCGCTTCGCTGCAGGCCCGCAGGCCACACCCCTTCCACAGTTAGTTTCAGAATAACAATGTTATTACAGAAAATAACAGACTTATTATACTCTATAAATGCTGTTTTTTTCTTAAAAATGTACGTGATTACTTGTGTTCAGTGTAAAAAAAAATATTATATGGCTCATACGGAAATACCTTTTAAAATATTTGGCTTCTTGGCTCTCTCAGCCAAAAAGGTTCCCGACCCCTGTGTTATGGTATGATTTTATTGTAAAGATTTTATTGCATAATTTTTGTATCCCTTTAATTTAGGTAGCTAGGGACTACAGATGGAAATTAGTTATTTAGCTATAATCTGGTACGGAAAATCTCCGTCTTTGAACTTAATGTTTCTGTGCATTGTCCCTTTAAATAAAGACTAAACTAAAGTTGACCATACTAAATTACCATCAATTAAGGGCAGGTTATACGACTGGCGTTTACATCAAACATCAACACGGGAGAGAACACTTGGCAACAAATACATGAACTTTTATGCCCCAAAAACACACCTGGTGCCTTTTTAACCAGGAGCTACAACAAGTTTCAGACCGACATGTCTTCTGTCAAAAACTTCCCTTGTAAATTGTGTGTAAGCGAGAGAACACCCACCTCCTCCTAAATAACGGAAAGGTCCACTATCAAAATTAATCTCTTCCTTTTGGCAATACAGAAGAGTTTCATAAGACATGCTGGAATGAAATCAATGAATGAATACTTTTTGTATTTTTTTGGACTGTAAAGCGCACCAGAATATAAACCGCACACACTAAATTTCAGAAGAAAAAAATGGTTTCCCCATATATTAGCCGCACTGGACTGTAAGCCGTAGATACACAGGTATATGTTGTGAAATCAGTTATTTATTATTATTATATATATATATATATATATATATATATATATATATGTATATAGGTGTGGGAAAAATCACAAGACTACTTCATCTCTACAGAACTGTTTCATGAGGGGTTCCCTCAATCATCAGGAGATTTTAATGGAAGCATTCACATACAATGGTTTATATAGGGCACAGAGTGGGTGGGTACAGGCAGGCGTAGGGGTGTGGTGATTGGCTCATGTGTTACCTAGGAGGTGTTTCCGTTTGTGGCGGCCTGTTGATATGATTTCACTGCGCTTGTTGAGGGATGACAGGTCTGGATGATATATAATAAACAGTTTCTCTTTTAAGCATATGTTGCATCTTTTATTACCACTGTTGTAGTCTTGTGATTTTTCTCACACCTACATATTTTATTACCACTGCTTCCATTAAAATCTCCTGATTGAGGGAACCCCTCATGAAACAGTTCTGTAGAGATGAAGTAGTCTTGTGATTTTTCCCACACCTACATATTGCGCTCTACCACGGTATCGAGCATTATTCTATATATATATAGGGCCGGTATATCTATGTTTAGGAACACTAATACAAAACCTCACAATAATGTCTGAATGCTAAAAACATTATGATAGACCGCATTAAAAAACGTAATGGAACTTTTTTCTTTTTCTTTTACTGAATGAGACACCATGAATGTAAATGAAAATAAAGTAAGTGGGATTTATAATATTAATTATGAACGATAAAACACTGAATAATGACGATATATGAATGTCACACACCCTCTCGATCGACATATTTTACAATCAAGGGGGAAAAAATGCAACAAACCACAAAATATGAGCGTGAAGGGTAAAAAAAAAAACACCTACTATCTAAAATATCTGATACATCACTAAGCTTTAGAGCTTTGTTGTAAAAATCTCCTTCTGCGTTTGTCCCTGACACCCACATTTCAGGCAGACATTTTATGGAACTGCTTCCCACCCACACTGCTTAGTGCCTTGTCTGAGCTGCTGTGACTTAGATTACCATAGTAACTAATTAGGTTACAATAGTAACTAGTACGGGGGTCAGCAACCCACATGCGGCTCTTTAGTGCCACCCTAGCGGCTCCCTGGAGAATTTTTTAAAAAGGATTGAAAATGGAAAAAGATGGGGGGGGGGAAATATTTTTTGGGTTTCAGTATTGTTTTGTTTGAGTACAAACAAGACACAAACCTTCCCAATTATTAGAAAGCCCACTGTTTAATTTGAGTATTTGGTCAGCATTGTTTTGTCCTACTAATTTCGGCGGTTCTTGAACTCAACATGATGTGGACTGTGATGCAACGGTTTGCTTACATGTAAAATCTTACACTCCTTTGTTTCATTTTGTCCACTAAAAGCTTAATGCTGTGCGTGAATGCACCAAGGTGAGCTTCATTGATGTTATTGACTTGATGGAGTGCTAATCGGGCATATTTGGTCAGTGCATGACGGCAAGCTAATCAATGCTAACATGCTATTTAGGCTAGCTGTATGTACATATTGCATCATTATGCCTCAGTTGTAGGTGCATCTGAGCTCATTTAATATCCTTTACTTTAATCCTCTTTGTTTGTAATTTAGTTTTGCATGTCTAATGAAACATTTCAGATAGTTGGTTGTGTGCCCTGTTGTTCCAGACCACAGCAAACATTACCTAGCTTGCCAAAGATTGTGATAAATCTATTAAAAGAAGACAGCCTGCCATTTCCTTTAACTTGGACACACACAATAATACTTTTGGCCGTTAAAAGACAGTCATTTCCAGGAGTTATTTCACCTTCCGAGTAGCCTCTGATTTACTAATGGTTTCCAATGTAAAAATGTGTAGAATAAATATTACATTTCAACATTTCTGTCAACGAAGATTTGCTTCAGCCTGCAACACTCATTTTGATAGTAGGCTATCATAGCTAATATAGACACTTACGTCATGCATTGCCTTCATTATAACACCTAAATACGGTTTTAAATTTTTTGCGGCTCCAGACAGATTTGTTTTTTGTATTTTTGATCCATTATGGCTCTTTCAATGTTTTGGGTTGCCGACCCCTGAACTAGTATATCATGCAAAAGCGCAGATTCCATCTATTGAAATACTTGGTATAGTTCAAGACTTACAGACATTTGAAAACATCACTGCACATCACAATATCAGCTATAGTTTTGATCTTAAAGGGGAACATTATCACAATTTCAGAAGGGTTAAAACCAATAAAAATCAGTTTCCAGTGGCTTATTTTATTTTTGGAGGTTTTTTTTCAAAATTTTACCCATCCCGGAATATCCCGAAAAAAGGCTTTAAAGTGCCTGATTTTCGCTATCTGTGAAGCCACCGTCCATTTTCCTGTGACGTCATCCAGTGATGCCAATACGGATAGCACAGCAAGATATAGCGACTTTAGCTCGGATTCAGACTCGGATTTCAGCGGTTTAAGCGATTCAACAGATTACGCATGTATTGAAACGGATGGTTGGAGTATGAAGGCAGATAGCGAAAATAAAATTGAAGAAGAAACTGAAGCTATTGACGCTATTCCGCCATGTCTGCCTTAGCATCGCCGGTAAAATGTGCGGACCAAACGTTCGGGACTTTCGCATCTTGTGACACTGGAGCAACTTAAATCTGTCGATTGGTAAGTGTTTGTTTGGCATTAAATGCGGGTGGAGGGAAACGTTGGATGCAAATATAGCTACTAAATGTACATACAGCTAGCCTAAATAGCATGTTAGCATCGATTAGCTGGTAGTCATGCCGTGACCAAATATGTCTGATTAGCACATAAGTCAACATCAACAAAACTCACCTTTGTGATTTAGTTGACTTTATCGTTGGAAATGCATCTGCAGGTTATCCATACATCTCTGTGCCATGTCTGTCTTAGCATCGCCGGTAAAATGTGCCGACACTCCGGCACATTCAATGGGGGTCTGGCGGCAGATTTCTTCGACTTTTTTGTTGGAAATGCATCTGCTTTGAGCGTCGCAGGATATCCACACAGTCTTGCCATCTCTGTAGTAGCATAGCTTTCGTCGGTAAAGTGTGCAGAACAAACGACTGACCATTTCGTCGGCTTTCCCCACACCCTCGTATTTTGAACACATTTTGTCCAATTTCTTGCCACTTACGCATCTTTGGGCCAGTGGTGCAACTTGAATCCCTCCCTGTTAGTGTTGTTACACCCTCCGACAACACACCGACGAGGCATGATGTCTCCAAGGTACGGAAAACAGTTGAAAAAACGGAAAATAACAGAGCTGAGACCCGGTGGTTGTAATGTGTTTGAGAAAATGGCGGCTTTATTACCTAGGTGACGTCACGTTCTGACGTCATCGCTCCGAGAGCGATAAATAGAAAGGCCTTTAATTCGCCAAAATTCAACCATTTAGAGTTCGGAAATATGTTAAAAATGGATATGGTGTTTTTTCTGCAACTTTAAGGTATATATTGACGCTTACATAGGTCTGGTGATAAACGTTGTATAAAACAATACAACAGAATGTAGGATGAACAAGTGGTTGTTTTATAAAGTAATGTAATAATAATATACAGATCTCCTTCCAGCTGCTTCTCTATCAAACACACCGTCAGCAGCTTCTTCATATTTTCATAGATAAATGTTAAAGGGGAACATTATTACCAGACCTATATAAGCGTCAATATATACCTTGATGGTGCAGAAAAAAGACCATATGTTTTTTTAACCGATTTCCGCACTCTAAAAGGGTGAATTTGGCGATCTAAACGCCTTTCAATTGTTCGCTGTTGGAGCGATGACCTTTCACCCGTGACGTTACAATGGGAAGCAATCCACAATTTTCTCAAACACATTACACACACGAGTCAAATCAGCTATGTTATTTTCCGTTTTTTCGACTGTTTTCCGTACCTTGGAGACATCATGCCTCGTCGGTGTGTTGTCAGAGGGTGTAACAACACTAACAGGGACGGATTCAAGTTGATTTACGTAGTGTGCATCGATTAGCACGGCATGCTAAGCGATGCTAACATGCTATTTAGGCTAGCTGTATGTACATTTGTAGCTATATTTGCATCCAGCATTTCTCTCCACCCACATGTAATGCCAAACAAACTCTTACCAATCGACTGATTTAAGTTGCTCCAGTGTCACAAGAGTGTGCATCAATTAGCACGGCATGCTAATCGATGCTAACATGGCAGAAATGGCAAGAATGTGTGGATATCCTGCGACACTCAGAGCAGATGCATTTCCAACGATAAAGTCAACAAAATCACAAAGGTGAGTTTTGTTAATGTTATTGACTTATGTGCTAATCAGACATATTTGGTCACGGCATGACTGCCAGCTAGTCGATGCTAACGTGCTGTTTAGTGAAGTGAAGTGAATTATATTTATATAGCGCTTTTTCTCTAGTGACTCAAAGCACTTTACATAGTGAAACCCAATATCTAAGTTACAATCAAACCAGTGTGGGTGGCACTGGAAGCAGGTGGGTAAAGTGTCTTGCCCAAGGACACAACGGCAGTGACTAGGTTGGCAGAAGCGGGAATTGAACCTGCAACCCTCAAGTTGCTGGCACGGCCACTCTACCAACTGAGCTAAACCGCCCGTTTAGGCTAGCTTTATGTACATTTATAGCTATATTTGCATCCAGCCTTTCCCTCCACCCACATTTAATGCCAAACAAAGACTTACCAATCGACGGATCTAAGTTGCTCCAGTGGTCAAAAGATGCAATCGTTGGTTAGAAGGCGATCGCCGAATAGCTTCAATAACTATTCGCTCAATAGCTTCAGTTTGTTCTTCAATTTCGTTTTCGCTATCTGCCTCCACACTCCAACCATCCGTTTCAATACATTGCTAATCTGTTGAATCGCTTAAGCCGCTGAAATCCGAGTCTGAGTCCGAGCTAATGTTGCTATATCTTGCTGTGCTATCCCCCATGGTTTTTTTGTATTGGCATCACTATGTGACGTCACAGGGAAATGGACGGGTGGATTTACAGATAGCGAAAATCAGGCACTTTAAAGCCTTTTTTTTCGGGATATTCCAGAATGGGTAAAAAAAAATTAAAAGCTTCGAAAAATAAAATAAGCCACTGGGAACTGATTTTTATTGGTTTTAACCCTTCTGAAATTGTGATTATGTTCCCCTTTAACGGGCCGCATGCGGCCCCCGGGCCTTAATTTCCCCAGATCTGGTCTAGTCTTATGTCACTTAGCAAAGCTGGGCTTCTTTGAAACGTGTGTTTATGTCTTCTTGTGTTCTGTGACGACTCAGGACTGGACCTCCAGGATGGAGCAGGACAAGCCACAGCCCTCGCACATCAAAGAAGAGGAGGAGTCACAGCCCGCTCATACGAGAGCGGCTGAGGAGTCAAAGGGGGGCATTAAACAGGAGGAGGAGCCACAGCCACCCCGCATTAAAGAGGAAGAGGAGGAATACAGCATCAGTCAGGAGGGAGCGCATCTTGAAGGACTGGATGTGATTCGTGTCATTGTGAAGAGTGAAGGTGATGAGGTCAAAGGTGAAAGTGAGGAGAGGGGAGGGGGGGAGCCTCCAAGCAGCAGCTCAACACAACACATGACAACAGAAGCTGATGGAGACCACTGTGGAGGATCACAAGCAGACAAGCTCTTAGCTCCACTATCAGAGGAGCTAACATCACGCTCTCCTGACGCCGATGATGAAGACTCTAAAGATAATAAGACATGGTACACTAACAACACTCACTTGAAATGTTCTCACTGTGACAAAACTTTTAATTACCAGTGTGATCTGAAAATACACATGAGAACGCACACTGGAGAGAAACCTTTCATGTGTTCAGTTTGTAGTAAAAGATTCTTCCGGAACCAACACTTGATAACACACACAAGAATACACACTGGGGAGAAACCTTTTGACTGTTCGGTGTGCGGTAAATGTTTTAAACGAAATGAATGTTTGAAAGGACACATGAGAATACACACTGGGGAGAAACCTTTCATCTGCTCAACGTGCGGCAAAGGTTTCATACGAAACGAGTGCTTGAAAGTACACACGAGAATACACACGGGAGAGAAACCTTTCACGTGTTCGGTGTGTGGCGCGAGTTTTGTGTGGAGTCAAAGTTTGAAAAAGCACATGAGAATGCACACTGGAGAAAAAGTGTTCGGTGGCAGCGTGTCGTGAAAGATTCTCCTATGAGTACCAGTTGAAGACACAAGTGTGCAAATGAAACTGCAGGATTTAAAAAAAATAAACTGACGAAACGTTAAGTCTCTAACTTCACACATTCCGTGTAACATCATTTTTAGCTCACACACCTTTTATTATGCTGTTACCTCAGGATACGTCTTTATTTAGTTCTATGGCGCAGCTCGTACTTTGTGTGACCCATTGAGAGGCAATAATTTTAACTTGTGCTTGATCTTTAACCTTTCCTTTCAAAACAGCATAGTTGGAACAGTTTTTTTGAAAATAAATACTTGCATAAGAAATGTCGTATACAAAACAATACAATAGAACGCAGTACAAACAATTACAGTAGTTATTTTAACCCTTTGATATTTCCCAAATCTGATTAATGTTAAAGGGGAACATTATCACAATTTCAAAAGGGTTGAAAACAATAAAAGTCAGTTCCCAGTGGCTCGTTGTATTTTTTGAAGTTTTTTTCAAAATGTTACCGGTCTCCGAATATCCCTAAAAAAAGCTTTAAAGTGCTTGATTTTCGCTGTTTGCGATGCCACTATCCATTTCCCTGTGACGTCATACAGTGCTGCCAATGTAAACAAACAATGGCGAATAGCACAGCAAGATATAGCGACATTAGCTCGGATTCAGACTCGGATTTCAGCGGCTTAAGCGATTCAACAGATTACGCATGTATTGAAACAGATGGTTGGAGTATGAAAGTATTGAAGAAGAAACAGAAGCTATTGAGCGAATAGCTATTGACGCTATTCATAGCCATAGCATGGCCGAATAGCTGCGTTAGCATCGCCGGTAAACTGTGCGGACCAAACGATCAGGACTTTCGCATTAAATGTGGGTGGAAGGACCTGCAGGTTATCCATACGTCTCTGTTCCATGTCCGCTTTAGCACCGCCGGTAAATAGCATGTTAGCATCGATTAGCGTAGCATGTTAGCATCGACTAGCTGGCAGTCAACATCAACAAAACTCACCTTTGTGATTTCGTTGTCTATCGTTGCAAATGCATTTGCAGGTTATCCATACATCTCTGTGCCATGTCTGCCTTCGCACTGCCGGTAAATAGCATGTTAGCATCGATTAGCTGGCAGTCAACATCAACAAAACTCACCCTTGTGATTTCGTTGACTATCGTTGCAAATGCATTTGCAGGTTATCCATACATCTCTGTGCCATGTCTGCCTTAGCATTGCCGGTCAAATGTGGAGACACTCTGGCACATTCAATGGGGGTCTGGCGGCAGATTTCTTGCCAGTGGTGCAACTTGAATCCCTCCCTGTTAGTGTTGTTACACCCTCCGACAACACATTGACGAGGCATGATGTCTCCAAGGTTCCAAAAAATAGTCAAAAAAACGGAAAATAACAGAGCTGAGACCCGGTGTTTGTAATGTGTTGAAAAAGAAAATGGCGGGTGTGTTACCTCGGCGACGTCACATTCTGACATCATCCCCTCCAGAGCGATAAACAGAAAGGCGTTTAATTCGCCAAAATTCACCCATTTAGAGTTCGGAAATCGGTTAAAAAAATAGATGGTCTTTTTTCTGCAACATCAAGATATTTATTGACGCTTACATAGGTCTGGTGATAATGTTCCCCTTTAACAGTTTTTTTGAAAATAAATACTTGCATAAGTAATGTCGTACACAAAACAATACAATAGAACGTAGTACAAACAATTACAGTAGTTATTTTAACCCTTTGATATTTCCCAAATCTGATTAATGTTAAAGGTCCTTGGGACCTGGAAGGGTTTAGCCATAAAAATCTTAAAAGTAAGACATATGTAGTAATATATGTTTGTACTTGTAAACGTTTAAATCACTACTACACCAACTTCAGATGTTTGTTGATAAAAATAAAAAATACATGTTTTTTTCATGCCCTTTTTGTCAAAGAAACCCCTTTTGTCTTTCATGGCAAAAACACAAACTATACAATATTTATATTTTTGGTACCCACATCCACCAAACTCTTACGTCACTGCCAACTCACCAAAATTGATGTTATTACATGTAACTTGTGGGCAGATACTTTGCATCCAATATGAAATAATAGGATTTGCAAGTATTTCTCAAGGAAATGATTGGATTAATTTGGCTTCCATGGAAAAACAAACATGATAAAACTAGATGAGGCAATACAGGAATTGCCTGTGAATGCTCCAATGCTGACAGTGAACTGAAGTCCTGGATTTATTTTTTTTTCAGAAATGTTGAAAGGGAGCCCACAATTTCCAAACAGGCTGAATATTTTGAATGTGGAACTGTTCGAAACAGCAGAAAAATGTGGGGATTGTGGAACTTTGAAAAATGTCCCATTGATTTCAATGGGAATTTCTGAAAAAATTAGGAATTTGGCGAAAAGCAGACATTTTTTGAAAATAGTCATAAAAAAACTTGAATGGGCTGAGTTGAAATGTTTAGTATTGGAATGTTTGAAATGGGTTGAGAAATGTTGAAGTAGTTACATTTTTAATTGAGAAATGGTATTGTGGAATTTTGGAAAAAAACTGGAATTTTTCCAGTTCGGAAAACAACTTTTGTTTTTTGTCCTGATCAAGAGGAATGTTTGGACGGTGGTACGGTTGAAAAATGTGGAAGCAGTAGTCGCCGTAAAAAAGGGGTTTGAAAAAACTGGAATTCCTGGAAAAAAAAGTTACTTGGAAAAATAATAGTTTGAATGTCCCGGATGAGTGGAATTTGTTGAAGGTAAAATGGTTTTAATTGGTTCAAAAATTGCCAATTCATTTTTAATGGGAAACCTGGAATTCTGTGAAAGTCTGGGAATTTTTGGATATTGTCAAGGTAACAGTTTGAAGTTGGAACGGTTGGAATCGGGTGAAAAATGTGGAAAGGCGAGCATGCCAAAATCTGGAGAGGATGTTGAAGAAGTTGTATAAATAGATGAATTTTAGTGTAGAAAACCATATGTGTGAATGCTTTGGAGCAGAGGTGCCCACACTTTTTCTGCAGGCGAGCTACTTTTCAATTGACCAACTCGAGGGGATCTACCTCATTTATATATATCATTTATATTTATTTATTTATGAAAGAGACATTTTTGTAAACAAGTTAAATGTGTTTAATGATAATACAAGCATGTGTAACACATATAGATGTCTTTCTTTCACAAAGACAAGAATATAAGTTGGTGTATTACCTGATTCTGATGACTTGCATTGATTGGAATCAGACAGTAATGATGATAACGCCCACATTTTCAAATGGGGGAGAAAAAAAGTTGTCCTTTCTGTACAATACCACATGAAAGTGGTTGGTTTTTGGCATCTAATTCATCCAGCTTCCATACAATTTACAAGAAAAACATTGGCGGCAAATTCCGTAGCTTGCTTGATTGACATTCACGGCACCCGAGGGTCTTGTGAGATGACGCTGGCTGCTGCCAGTTCATTATTATGCAAAAATGACAGAGAGGAAGGCGAGAAACACTTTTTATTTCAACAGACTTTCGCGCCGTCCCTTCCGTCAAAACTCTAAAGGCCGACTGCACATTTCCTATCTTCACAATAAAAGCCCTGCTTCATGCTGCCTGCGCTAACAAAATAAGAGTCTCGGAAAGCTGGCGTGCACAAGTGATGTGCACGCCAGCTTTCTGAGGGATCGCTTGTGCACGCCAGTTTTCCGAGACTCTGTATTTAGTTAGCGCAGGCAGCATGAAGCAGGGCTTTTATTGTGAAGATAGGAAATGTGCAGTCGGCCTTTGGAGTTTTGACGGAAGGTACGGCGCGAGAGTCTGTTGAAATAAAAAGTGTTTCTCGCCTTCCACTCGGTCATATTTTCATAATAATGATCTTGCAGCAGCCAGCGTCATCTCACAAGACCCTCCGGTACCGTGAATGTCATTTAAGTGACGTCTTGGTGAAGATTGATGATCACTAATTTTTAGGTCTATTTTTTTTAAAAGCCTGGCTGGAGATCGACTGACACACCCCCCGCGGTCGACTGGTAGCTCGCGATCGACGTAATGGGCACCCCTGCTTTGGAGCATTCACACAATAACAGGTTTAAAGTATATTGAAAAATGGCCATTCTAAAATGGAGTCAATGGGGGACAAAAAGGTCCAGAGTAACTCCAAAACGTATATACTCACTTAATATCTTGTGCAAAAAATAACTTTGCAAATAAATGACAATGCTAATTTTGAGAATGATTCCGATACAACAACAACTTTTCATTCCGCTCATCTTTAAAATGAACATTCTGTTGCACGGTGTCATCTTAAAAGGCAATTAAAAAAAAGACCTACAAAGGTTCCCGCAATAATTATTAAGATAAAAATAATGTTTGGCGTTTACCTTGGAGATTGGACTTGGACGGTATCTCTTTTGTCTTTCCGTCAAACACACCATCAGCAGCTTCTTTATATTTTCATTGCTAAATGCCCACCCTTTTGATATTATTTTAACATCCTTGGCTAGAGGTATTATAGCCATTTTTTTCTACAAACTCGCAATGATGCTGTCAACTGGTTTCACCATTGACTTGTTCTTCTGCACTGAACTTCACATTCACTTCTTTTGCTCCAATCCTCATAAAACAAACATGTCGGGTTGTAGCTATAAACTAATACTAGCAAGTAAGAGCAGATGTTTTGGGCAGGCCTGCAACCTGAAATTGCGGCGAGAGACACCTCTTATCCCAAAAAGTCGTATTCCAAGGTACCAATGTATATTCAGGAAAATAGAAACTAAGTTATTAAAGTATAGACATGTGTTTTTCTCCAATAAACTGCCAACTTGAAACAAAAGAGGCTGAAAATCTGCTTTTGTTATTCCTTGGCCTGGTTAGTAGGCCAGTCAGTTAGCAATTACATGTAAATATTACACATAGCCATCGGTGAATCGACAAGTACGTCCGAAAAAAGCCAAAGAACTTCAGGCCAGGACAAGTTGATTTGCTTCTGCTTTGTTGGAAGGACAGAAAAAATACTGAAGTTCCCATTAGAACCTGCTGTTCGGCAGTCGTTACGCATCCAGTGGAATGCAGAGTGTCAACGGCATGTCGGTGATGTTCCGCATGCGGTGGGAATTAAAGGCCTACTGAAATGAGATTGCCTTATTCAAACGGGGATAGCAGGTCCATTCTATGTGTCATACTTGATCATTTCGCCATATTGCCATATTTTTGCTGAAAGGATTTAGTAGAGAACATCCACAATAAAGTTGGCAACTTTCGGTGCTAAGAGAAAAGCCCTGCCTCTACCGGAAGTCGCAGACGATGACGTCACATGTTGATGGCTCCTCACATATTCACATTGTTTTTAATGGGAGCCTCCAACAAAAACAGCTATTCGGACCGAAAAAACGACAATTTCCCCATTAATTTGAGCGAGGATGAAAGATTTGTGTTTGAGGATATTGATAGCGATGGACTAGAAAAAAAAAAAAACGTGATTGCAATCGCGTCGCATTGAGATGAATTCATATGTTTTTAGACACATTTACTAGGATAATTCTGGGAAATCCCTTATATTTCTATTGTGTTGCTA
Organism: Nerophis ophidion; assembly: GCF_033978795.1. Lineage (NCBI taxonomy): Eukaryota > Metazoa > Chordata > Actinopteri > Syngnathiformes > Syngnathidae > Nerophis > Nerophis ophidion. The sequence continues at coordinate 23,724,584 of NC_084638.1, read as the reverse complement.
GTGTTTTAGTGAGTTTAACAGTACATGATAGTCGGAAGTGTACGTCCATGGCCGGGTGTTGACGCGCGGTGTCTCGGGGAAGTCGACGGCAGCTGTACGGGAGGCGCAAGCTCAGCTGATATCCTGTAAGTGGCGACTTTTTAACCACAATTTTCTCACCGAAACCTGCTGGTTGACAAGTGGTCGGGATCCATGTCTGCTGTGATCCATACTAAAGCTTCACCTTCGTGAATTTTAAACAAGGAATCACCGTGTGTTTGTGTGGCTAAAGACTAAAGCTTCCCATCTCCATCGTTCTACTTTGACTTCTCCAATATTAATTGAACAAATTGCAAAAGATTCAGCAACACAGATGTCCAAAATACTGTGTAATTATGCCGTTATAGCAGACGACTTTTAGCTGTGTGTGTGTGCAGCGCTCATATTCATAACAGCCCGTGACGTCACGCGTACACGTCATCATTACACGAGTTGGCTGCAAACTATAGACTAGGGCTGGGCATATCGATACCAAGTATCGATAGTATCTAATACTTAAAACCAAGTATCGATACTTGGTGGGTATCGGTATCTTATCGATACTGGCGTGATGGTATCGATACTTCACCAAATTAAGCGAATTACTTAAGTTATTGTGTGTTGTGAGGCGACTAGCCAAGTTCAGTATATATATATATATATATATATTTTTTTTTTTTTTTTATTAAATCAACATAAAAAACACAATATACACTTACAAATAGTGCACCAACCACAAAAAACTCCCTTTTTCATGACAAAAACGTCCCTTTTTCACGACAAAGAAGAAAAAAAAAAAACGAAAAAAAAAAAAGGACAACACCCCTGGGCCACAGGACAAATTATTAAGCGTTAACCGGAAGTATGTCTTGTTGATATCGTTACAGTGGGTATGTGAATCGATTCACCTAAAACCCAAAGAGTTCATAAAGAGAATCAACCTTCACGGCATAGTAATAATGAACAAATACAAATCTTCTAAAGACAGGAGAGGACGACGAACCTGCTCTTTTGTTCGATACTGTTTCTCCTCGTATTGATCTAACATTACGAATATTTATTTGACTTCCAGTCTAGATGGTTTTACCGTTTTGTTAGCTTGTATATTTTTATTTAACAAATGTGCAAGAACAGGGACGCTGCTGTTGGTGTGTTGTTTATCCATCTTAGATCACGCGACCAACACCAAATCTCGCGATGCTTTCACACAATAGAACGGGCTAAGGGGGGACAACACTGCGCCTGCGCCGACCACCATTTTGGAACGAAAGTTAGCACGACGACATTAGCGCCACAATGATTTTAACTGTTGCTTAAGTCAAATATTTTAATAATTCCAGGATAGTTTAAGTGTAAAGTGTTGCGTTTTTGTGGGACATTATGTATACGTTAAAAACGCTGAGAGCGTTTGTGAGTCAGCGACTAAATGTCGCCGTGGAAGAAATATTTGTAGTGTTAGAAAGAACGATAGCGGAATACGAGGCGGAACTTTCTAGAACAAAAAAGGAGAAGGAGCGACAGCATCAGCCACTGGACGCTTTTACCGAGAAAAACCAAGTTGTGTTACACGGAGAAGGTTTGTTTCACTCTTATTGACATGTATGTGCTCATGCAGTGTTTTTCAACCACTGTGCCGCGGCACCGTGAGATACAGTCTGGTGTGCCGTGGGAGATTGTCTAATTTCACTTATTTGGGTTACAATTGTTTTCAAACCAGTAATTATAGTCTGAAAATGATGTGTTGTTGTTGAGTGTCGGTGTTGTCTGGAGCTCAGCAGAGTAACCGTGTAATACTCTTCCATATCAGTAGGTGGCAGCCGGTGCTAATTGATTTGTAGATGTTGGAAACAGCGGGAGGCAGTGTGCAGGTAAAAGTGTGTCTAATACTTAAACCCAAAATAAATAAAAAGTGAGTACCACTAAGAAAAGGCATTGAAGCTTAGGGATGGCTATGCAAAACAAACAACAAAGTAAACAAAAACAGAATGCTGGACGACAGCAAAGACTTACTGTGGAGCAAAGACGGCGTCCACAAAGTACATCTGTACATGACATGACATGACAATCGACAATGTCCCCACAAAGAATGATGAAAACAACTGAAATATTCTTGATTGATAAAAACAAAGTTGATGCGGTAAATATCGCTCAAAGGAAAACATGAAACTGCTGCAGGAAAATAACAAATAAAGAGAAAACGCCACCAAAACGGGAGCGCAAGACAAGAATTAAAACACTACATACAGGAAAAAAGCAAAAAAGTCCAAATAAATCAGGGCGTGATGTGACAGGTGGTGACAGTACACCTACTTTGAGACAAGAGCTATAGTGATGCATGCTTGGTTATGCTTTAAAATCATATGCAACAATTGTGACAACTTTACTGTCAACTGAGTTTCGTTTTTTAATGATTTATGCTGGTGGTGTGCCTCTGGATTTTTTCAACGCAAATAATGTGCCTTGGCTCAAAAAAGGTTGAAAAACACTGATGTAGGGCTGGGCGATATGGCCTTTTTTTTTATTGTCTCGATATTTTTAGGCCATGTTAGGATACACGATATAGATCTCGATATTTTGCCTTAGCCTTGAATGAACACTTGATGCATATAATCACAGCAGTATGATGATTCTATGTGTCTACATTCAAATATTCTTGTTCATATTGCCTTAAAGGCCTACTGAAATGAGATGTTCTTATTTAAACGGGGATAGCAGGTCCATTCTATGTGTCATACTGGATCATTTCGCGATATTGCCATATTTTTGCTGAAAGGATTTTAGTAGAGAATATCGACGATAAAGTTCACAACTTTTGCTCGCTAATAAAAAAAGCCTTGCCTTTACCGAAAGTAGCAGACGATGTGCGCGTGACGTCACGGTTGTAGAGCTCCTCACATTGTTTACAATCATAGCCAGCAGCAGCTAGCGCTATCCGGACCGAGAAAGCGACAATTTCCCCATTAATTTGAGCGAAGATGAAAGATTAGTGGATGAGGAAAGTTAGAGTGAGGCACTAAAAAAAAAAAAAAAAAGCGACGGCTCCGGGCGGCGGCAATGGTAGCGTTTCAGATGTAATTAGACACATTTACTAG